>NW_027188247.1:0-30694 GCF_041381155.1 Argopecten irradians
GATCGTATGTTTGTAATCAAATGTAAGGAAGGTAACTGCAAAAGAAAGTTCTTATAACGCTTATAAAGTTTTTTGTGTTGGTTGTATTGACGAACTATATCTGAGATATTATTGCGCAGTAAAAGTTAATAGTTTTTAGTACGTACGTTTTCCTCCCTTGATCTGTCACTGGGAGTTCTGTCTTTTGTTTATCGACAACTGCGGTATATTGAAAGGGGAAAAGTACCAAATCTATCAACATAAAATTACAAAATATAATGATAATATAGATCTATTTATGTACGGGCAACTTAAAGTGACAAATAAACTTATATTGCCGTGTAATGTACTGTTCGCACTGTTTTTCCAGTCTTGATGATAGCTTCAAGCTAATATGACTGTCCTTAATAAATGATTCATTATGCGAACAGTACATTACACGGCAATATAAGTTTATTTGTCACTTTAAGTTGCCCGTACATAAATAGATCTATATTATGTACGGTAGCCTTATGAAGACTTGCTAAAGTCCGATGTATTGCAGGGAGTTTTCATGATGTTAGCGTTCTTATGGATTCAAAAGAAATTTGACTGTTATAAGTAACCGAATAATGTACCCTTTACTTGACACACGATAAATGTTCTGCACGATAATATCTCGCCAACCAGTTACTGTTAGGCTTACGAAGACTTGCTAAAGTCCGATACATTACATGAAGTTTTCATGATGTTAACGGCTAGCGTTCTTGTGAATTTAAAAAGAAATCTGAGTGATATACGTAATGAAATAGTGTACCTTTTATTTGGCAAAAGTATCTGGCTATGATTTATTAGTCAAAAGTCGTCAAAGCAACCCATGTTAGTTTTCTAAAAAGGAAACCAAAACATATCCGGAAATGGTGATATTTCTAATGTTATATATTTCCGAAAAATATTCTTCAATGTTAAGTGGATATCAAGATACGAAAATGTTCACTTATTATTTTTTTGTCTTTGAAGAAACATTGATGAAATTGATAATTTAGTAATTAATAAAGAATTATAAAAAATGATACTCAGATTCTGAACGGTTTTATTAGAAACATATATACATATATGTATTTGTGTTTCTGGTTTCATTGGTGTTGAAATCGTTATTTCAAAAATAATTTAAAAATAAAATATTACAGTTTTTTCAGGATAATAAGTTATTCGACTTATTGTTCTTGAAAAACTTCATATATCATAAAATAAATAGGGTATATCGTAAAATATTTTTTTGTTAAATTCCGAAAATTCAACACTGCACACTTATGTATAGTTTTACTAAATTCTATATTTAAATGAATAACCAATTTCTTTATTTAATTCCTTTGTTTGAGTCCTTCATTCACAGCATCTATGAGTGGCCTTGGCACTTTGATTTATTTAAACTATTATGTGACTGATGTTGCCTTTGTTGGTCAATCCACTGACATCCAGTCATCAAATGTCAAGTTTCATCAAATTCTTATACATGTATATATATATCGGATAAACTTGCATAAACAAAAAAAACTAATGGTCACTACATGGCACATGTCGGTGTTCCCCTTCACACCAGTCCATGGGTGATCTATATTCATTGAGCTTCCTGATATAATATAAACAGATGATCAGTGAACCCTGTCCAATACATGCACTATTCAGCTACACATTGGAATGGTTTTAAATTACACCCAAATATTCCAAAATTATGCTGCTCTGAATGTTTAAAGATATAAAATCTTGACTACCACTGAGTCCTAGAGAAATTGAAGGAATCCCGGCATGGGCCATGTGATTTCCTGACAGGATCCCGGTCTAACTCTTAGGTAAAATCCCAGCGAGGTATCCTATTTAATCTGGACAATATGCACTAGATACCTTTTGCATTATTGTTCATAATATTTTAAATAAGAATACTTTTCATCAAATGGAACGTTTACTTGAGATGAACAAAAAGGTTTTTAATTCAACACAATTCCTTGACTTTTAAACAATTGTGACTTAATACAAGTTGCATGTCTTAATATTTCGGTAATTATGTAAACTTTAATGGACCTTTTTCACGTACCACGTGATACCTGATAACGTTTGTGGGGGACTATTGTTTCTATTGGTGATGGAATTATGTCAAAATTAAGATGATATCCCACGCTTACGTCATTTCAGCAGGAAGGTTATGAAGACTTGCTTTCCATAACCACTGGAGATACTACTGCTGCACAAATGTTAATGTATGTTAGGTATCACGTGGTACATTGATTAGTCCCATTTACGGGGGGGGGATCCGGATTAGGGTAACTTTAATTACCCACATCCAGCATGGCGACGGTACAAGAATATGAGAAAATCGTACTGTCTGGTCACAGATTGGATAAGTATTTTTCTTGCATAACCGCTGTAGATTGTGTCTTATAACAATTTTAGCAAAATTTGAAGCACAAGTCATTTATAAGATTTTATGTTGAATATACATGTAAGTATGTGAACACTATAGCATGTTCACGTAGGCTATGAATGCCAACTGAAAGACATTCAATACTTAATTTTATTCAATCTTTTTGCAGCAATCTGGTTTATACATAATTCAGCGGTATATTTGAGTCAATTCTTTCATTACAAGTGGTTGGAGACAATAGGAGTCTGCCTGTGCTTTTGTACGTAAAGTTATAAAGATTATGGCTCTGTTATACTTTTTTCATTGTTCAGAGATATCTAATTGGTTTGAAAATTGTAACACATACATTATGTGCAAATTAAATTCTTTCTCTACTACTAAGAACCAAATTTGCAGTAGATTTACTGGTTCAATGTACTATATAATAAAAAGTACATTATTGGAAAGTAGCAAGAATGCAGGACATAAATGATATTATATTTGAATGTTTGTTATCAACATTCAGATGATGGGACGTAGACGACGTACTGCAGGTATCCGACAGAGAGCGGAGTCCCGAAAGCAGAAGATGAGAGAGAGGAGAGCTGTTTCTACAGATTCAGCTGATGCTTTGGCATCCAACGGTCTGGGAGAACCATCCCCAGTGATGCCCACTGAGGGAAAATCTCCAAATGCCCTGAGGTTGGTAACTCCTCAGGGAAGTCTGTCCATCCCATGCAGGGATGTCCCACCGAGGTCTGATTCGCCACCGTGCGTCTGTACACCGCCGAGTGTACCACCAGAAGCTACCAAAGGTAGTGATGGTGCAGGGCAGACGAACACCACTGGCTCAGTACCATCTGTTTGCACAACACGTGTGCCATCACCACTACCGTGTGATGCAGTGGTTGAGAATATTGAAACAAAAGTTGCAAGAAATTTGAACGAAACAAAAAATGAAACAAGATACGAAATGAAAAATCGAACGGAAATTGAATCAAATAACAAAGAAACAAAACTAAAAAAATCACAAATTAGAGAAGAGTCCGATTCCCAGACTAATAAACTGACCATATCAAAGGACCAGAAAGATAGCATATCTAGAAGAATATCTGAAATAGAAAGGGAATGCAAAATTACAACAGATTCTGCAAGTATTGAAACATGTTCAGATAGTATTGTTGATGATGTAACAGATGTTATTTTTGTGCAAGAGACTGAGCCAGAAATCTATCCTTTTACACCATTATGTTTGGAATCTAAACAGAATCTTGCAAAACAGTTTGGATTTGTGAATGCGTTTTCAGAAAGTAATGAGAAGTGCTCTTCAGGTAAAATGCTATTAGCTAAACCAAACGACATAAAACCAATATGTGGTGATGGAAATTGCTTTTTTAGAGCATTGTCTTACAGTGTATGCGATACAGAAGAAAATCACATGTTCTTTCGTACAAATATTGTAAATCATATGCTTGCTAATGATACCCTTTTCAGAAGTCACTTAAGATCTGGAGAACGATCTGTAAGTAATTATGTTTCTAAGAAACGTATGCTGCATAATGGCACATGGGCAACAGAGGTTGAAATACTAGCTGCTGCAGACTTTCTGAAGACTGACATTTATATTTATGAAGATTCATGGTCTACCTGGCTGAAATTTTCTGCCAAACAAGTGCGATCATTGGAAGATATTAATTCAGAAGGTATATACTTGATTCACACATTTCAAGCTCATTATGACGTTGTTGTAGATGTTATGGAAAAAGAAAGTCCTGTTGAAACATTTGCTGGAAACAAACAGAGTATTTGCTATGCAGTTCAAAGTAGAGAAGTTAAAGATAGAACACCATTACCAGTACAAGGCCATTTTGACCAAAGCGACCCCAGATTTCTGGACAATGCTGGTAAACAATGTGTGATGAATAGTTTATCTGCTCTCATTTACAGTTGTAACAAAAGTACTACTACTTGGACAGCATGTGATGTAGATCAAATCCTAACAAAAGGCAATGAAATATATGGTTTTTTGCAACGTAGTAGTACGATTGAACATGATCTAATAGCAATTCACGAAATACCAAGGAGTATCGAGTACAATGATGAACTTTACAACTTCACATTTCAAGAATCTCTCATGGGTACACTTGGCTCTGTCGGACAAAATTTAGACGAATTTCAGTTTTTTACACTGGATGAAGCTTTAACAATATCTTTGGTGCAACAAAATAGCAAAGGTGCATTTGTAACATTCAAAGGGAATACATTTGTTATCATCAAACAGGATGACTTTTACTGCATATGTGATTCTCACTCGAGAAATTTATCCGGTAGAGTTGATCCAAATGGCGCAAGCACTGTCATACATTATCAAAGTTTGGGAAGTGTATTGCAACATTGCATAAGTCTCGCAGAATCCATGGCATACAAAGCAAATGATATGTTTGAAATTACTGCAGTTGACGTATCTAAGGCAACTTCATCTGAACCATCAAGCAAAAAAGAACATGTATTGTCAGTTGGGAGAAGAATCACACTTGAATCATATTTTCAGGACCAAGCAAAGCGGAAGCAAAGTATGAAATTCAAAACAGACAATGGCAATAAGACCGATTCATTTTCTATATCTACCTGTTCAAGAAAAGATTACATGCGTGCTTACATGAAAAGAAGGAGACAGAGTTCTATACAATCAAGCTTACAAGAAAAGGATAAGAAAAGAAAAAGACATAACAGAAAACAGGACCCAGAGAAGCACAAAGCAATTGATCTTCAAAGTAAAATTAAAGCAAGAGAGAAGAATCCTGAAAAGCACAGAGCAATAGATCTGCAAAGTAAAACAAATGCTAGAGAGAAAAATCCAGAGAAACACAGAGCAATAGATCTGCAAAGTAAAACTAGTGCTAGAGAAAAAAATCCAGAGAAACACAGAGCAATAGATCTGCAAAGTAAAACAAATGCTAGAGAGAAAAATCCACAGAAACACAGAGAAATAGATCTACATAGTAAGGTCAATGCACGAGACAAAAACCCACAAAAAGTGAGAGCCGCTGAAATGAAACACAAGACCAATGCACGAAAGAGAAATCCCACAAAATACAGAGAAATAGATCAACACAGTAAAACAAATGCACGAGGAAAAAATCCTGAAAAACACCGAGCAATAGATCTACAAAGTAAAACTAATGCTAGAGAAAAGAATCCGGAGAAGCACAGAGCGGTAGATCTACAGAGCAAAACTAATGCTAGAGAAAAGAATCCGGAGAAGCACAGAGCGGTAGATCTACAGAGCAAAACTAATGCTAGAGAAAAGAATCCGGAGAAGCACAGAGCGGTAGATCTACAGAGTAAAACTAATGCTAGAGAAAAGAATCCGGAGAAGCACAGAGCGGTAGATCTACAGAGAAAACAATGCTAGAGAAAAGAATCCACAAAAAGTGAGAGCCGCTGAAATGAAACACAAGACCAATGCACGAGAGAAAAATCCCACAAAATACAGAGAAATAGATCAACACAGTAAAACAAATGCACGAGAAAAAAATCCTGAGAAACACCGAGCAATAGATCTTCAATGTAAAACTAATGCACGACAAAAACATCCAGAGAAAGTGAGATCTGCTGAACTGAAACACAAGGCAAATGCCCGTGAAAAATATCCAGAAAAATACAGAGAAATTGATCTCAACTGTAAGCAAAGAGCAAGGAAACATCCACTTAATGTTGAACACGAAAAACAGATGAAGAAAAAGGCTAGACTTGATCCATTGTTTTTACAAGCAGAAGCTGCTGCTGATGTTTCGAGAAAAAGGCAGCTACGCCTGAATAAAAACTTTCTTGAAAATGAAAGATTAAAACAATTGGAACGAAGGAAACATACCACTCCAGAACATAAAAAGTTAGATAGAAAAAGAAAGGTAGAGAATCGAAAGAGTGATGTATATTTAGAAAAAGAGAGTAAACAATGCAAGAAGAGGCGATTTGGGGACAACATTCAAGAATGCATTACTGTCTTTCAAAGAAAAACAGAGAGAGGACCTGAGTATGTATGTACATGTTGTCAACAGACATGGTTTACTGAAAGTGTTAGAGAAATATGCCCCATTCCCACTTTTCCACAATACAAAGATTTCTATACAGGATTCAAATCAGTTGATGGGAAGGAATGGATATGCCATACATGCTTGGCCTCATTGAAGAAATGCAAAGTTCCTAAACTCTCAGTAAAGAATGGAATGAAATGGCCTGATAAACCTCCAGAATTGGACTTGCATCCTCTTGAAGAACGGCTTTTAGCACTAAGGATACCTTTTATGCAAATACGTGAATTACCACGTGGCGGACAATACTCTGTAAAAGGAAATGTAGTTAATGTTCCAATCGACATTCAGCCTACAATAAATGCATTACCAAGACAACTAGATGAGCATTTCACAGTTGCTGTTAAACTGAAAAAAAGACTGGCATATAAGTCATGTGTGTTATCAGAGAATGTTCGGCCTAATGTAGTACTATCTGCCCTTCACTGGCTGATGAACAATAGTGACTTGTACAAGAATTCTGGACTTACAATTGATCATGAGTGGGTGCAGAAAACAACCAATAGTGCTGAAGAAATTGTTAAAGAATTCACAAGAGTACAAGGTAATGCAACAGAGGCAGAAAGCAACCTTTCTTGTCCAAATACGTTAGGAAGAGCACCTACTGATCAGTTCAAAATTAGCCACTTCCAAAGTTCTGACGACGAAACCAAAACCAAAAAAGAGGATGAATTCATTGAGATTACTGAAGATGAATGTGTCCAAGGCAATTCTGATACTCTTATTGATGAAGCAAACCTTGATACAAACAAAGAACTAATTTTTGCACCAGGTGAAGGTCAGCGACCTATAAGTCTATATCATGATGACAATGCTGAAGTTCTGTCTTTTCCATCAATATATTGTGCACAAAAACGAATGGAAAATAGTGAGAGACAAACACCTGTTTCATACAGTGATTTATCAAAATGGGAACTCAGAAGTGTTGATCGAAGAGCAGCCTCTTCTGTACCAAATATATTTTTCAAATTAAACAAAATACAAAGAAAACAGGTCGCTGACAAAGTAAATTTGGCACTTCGCAGGAAAAAGAATGATGGAAAGAAAATAACAGCTTCAGAAGCACAAAACCCTGAAGTAGCAGACAAGATTGTTAGCTTAAATGAAGGATACTACATCTTCAGAACACTGAGGAATTCTCCTGCCTACCTTTCTTCAAGAAAAAAAGATGTTTTTGCAATGATAAGACAGATTGGGTTACCAACATGGTTTATGTCATTGTCTTCTGCTGATACACGATGGACTGAGTTACTTAAAACCCTTGCAGTGTTATCTGGTACACCATGCTCTGATGAACAAATACGAAATATGACATGGTCTGATAAAGTAAAGCTTGTACAAAAAGATCCAGTGACTTGTAGCCGATATTTTGACCACAGGGTTCAAGTTTTTATGAATACTATTTTGAAAAGTGAGCATGCCCCAATCGGAAGAGTAACAGACACATTTCAACGTATAGAATTTCAGAACAGAGGTTCTCCACATGTTCACATGATGATCTGGACTGATGACGCTCCAAAATACAACATTGACTCAGAACAAGACATTATTCAATATGTTGACAATCATGTGACATGTTCGCTTGATGTAGATGATAATGTACAGGAGTTAATTCAAATGCAAGTACACAAACATTCTAAAACCTGCAAGAAAGGTGGCAGATCAGTATGTAGATTTGGATTTCCACTCCCACCACTACCAAAAACTATGTTATTGGAACCACTTGAAACAGATGTTGATGAATACAGACAGAAATACTCTGAAATTCATGCTAGGATGAATGAATTCAAAGATGGATGTGACATGTCTTATGATCAGTTTCTGAGAGAAGTTGTACAGATTGAGGAGGCAGAGTACATTAAGTGTATAAGAAGCTCATTGAAAGGACCAAAGATTTTTTTGAAAAGGAAACCAAAAGAAATGCGAGTAAATTACTACAATACTATTGTTCTTCAAGCATGGAAAGCAAATCTGGACTTACAGTTTGTTTTAGACCCATATGCCTGTGCAATGTACATTGTATCATACATAAGCAAATCACAAAGAGGTATGAGCACAATGTTAGAGCAAGCATCAAAGGAAGCTGCAGAAGGAAACATGGATCTTAAACGCCAGGTCAGACATATTGGAAACAAATTCCTCAATTTTGTGGAGATCAGTGCCCAAGAAGCGTCGTATCTTGTACTACAAATGCCATTGACTCGAGCTTCTCGTGAGGTTGTTTTCATCAATACATCACCACCCAAAGACAGAGTATTTCTTCTAAAAAGTAAAGAACAACTGAAAGAGCTTCCAAAAAACTCTACAGATATTGAATCTGACAACATCATCAAGCGATATGCAAAGAGACCAAAGAAACTAGAGAGCTATTGCCTTGCTGATTATGTTTCTGAGTTGGAAGTGAAGTATAAAAATCCAAAACAAAGTTCTGATATTGATCATAATGATGATGATACAGGTGACCATGCAGCTATAGACAATGATTCAGAGTCTGACAGTGATACAGAATTCAATGACGAAATCACAATTATGAAATTAAGAGGTGGTATCACAATCAGAAAACGCAAGAATCCGAGAGTCATTCGATATGTCAGGTACAGTAAAACTACAAATGCAGAAAACTATTACAGAGAAAAACTATTTCTGTTCATGCCATGGAGAAATGAGGAACAAGATCTACTAAATGGTCATGAATCATACGAAGAACACTTCAATAGTAGACAACAACAGGTCTTGCCCATTATTGACAAGTATGAACATCATATTGATGAACTAGACATTGCTAGACACCAGGCAGAGGAAGATTTAGTCTCCGAGTTTGATACTGTTGCACCCAACACTGAACAAGTACAAGCAGAAGACGCAGAACAATCAGTTGATCACTCTGAAGAGTTTATTCACTATGTACCACCAGAACCATCACACAGAACAGTAGACATTGGTCAGGACCTGAACCTACCAGAAACTACAGTGACAGTTGAAACAAGATCAGTACTTTTGCCAGATGATGAATATGTGATATTGCTTCGTTCTTTGAACAGAAAGCAAAGAGAATTTTTCAATCATGTTGTGAAATGGATATCTACAAAAAATGAACCTATCTATGCATTTCTATCTGGCGGCGCTGGTGTTGGAAAATCAGTAGTTATACGAGCACTGTTCCAAGCATTGCAAAGACAACTGAACTCAAAAGAAGGTGATGACCCCGATAGCATAAAGATTTTGTTAACAGCTTTTACAGGAAAAGCAGCATACAACATCAATGGTGTAACAATAGCATCAGCATTTCGTAAGAAAATGTTTCAGACTCAGCAACACATGCACAGTGATGAGCTGAATACCTTCAGAACCACCTACAAAGATCTCTCTGTTATCATTATCGATGAGATATCAATGGTTGGTAATAAACTGTTTGCTTTCATGCATGAACGACTCACAGAACTGACAGGCACAAAACGAGACTTTGGAGGTATAAGCATTATAGCAGTTGGAGACTTGTTTCAACTATCACCTGTTGCAGACTCATGGATATTCAATGACCTAAAGATTGGTTTAGCAAAGAACTTATGGAAAGAACATTTTCAGCTTTTTGAACTTGAAGAAATTATGAGACAGAAAGATGATTTACATTTTGCTCAGATGCTTAACAGGCTGAGATTAAATGAACTCTTACCAGAAGACAAAGATCTGATTAAATCTCATATTGTAACACCAACATCATCTGCTTATCCAAAGAACGTCTTGCACTTATTCACAGAAAATAAGCGAGTTGATAATTTCAACACCCAATTGATACAAGATTTGGACACAACAAAAGTGAATGTGCTAGCTCATACAGATGTCATTGCCCCAGCAAATTTAAGCAAGCAATCAAAAATTCACTTAGCAGCAGAAATGAATAGGCAAGAAAATCATAGCAAAACTGGAAACTTACCAAGTGTACTCAAACTTGCAGAAGAAATGACATACGATGTGACTGTGAATGTTGATGTTACCGATGGATTGACAAACGGAGCTTCAGGCATCGTAAAGTACATTGAATTTAAAGAAGTGACACGTGAAAGACCTGCCATTGTATGGATACATTTTTCTGATGAAAACATTGGTTCTAAGAGGAGAACACAATACAAACATCTATATCATAGAGGAATCAACAGGTTGTGGACACCAATATTTGAAACCAAACGTACTTTTTTGCACAATAGAAAAACTTATGAACGCATCCAGTTTCCACTAGCCCCATCAGCTGCCAAAACTGTTCATAAAGCACAAGGAACCACTGTTGATGAACTTGTTGTTGACCTCAGCTCCAGTTACAAAGCTCCACATATCCACTATGTTGCACTGTCAAGAGTTCGGACATTATCAAATCTGCATATCCTTGATTTTAATGACAAAGCATTAACAGTTGATAAAAATGTACATGTGGAAATGGACAGACTCCGCAAAACTCCTATGTCATTGTGTTACATTCCATTATACAACATTGACAATGCGCATGTGAAACTCTTGTTCAACAATGCAAGGTCTCTACATAAACACATACATGATGTACAATGTGACCCGAACATTCAAAGTGCGGATATAATTGGAATTTGTGAATCGCGGCTTGTTGACACAGACTTGCATGAGAGTTATGAAATACCTGGCTTTATAACACACAGACTGGATGAAGATCATACTGGTAACACGAGACCAAACCATGGACTTGTTGTATATGTGAAAGAAGGAATTACTGTGAGCAGATTACAATCCCATAGATATGATGGAATAGAATACATGATAATTGATACCAAAGTTAAGGAAGCAGATATCCAAGTTATCTACCTTTACAAAACACCGAAGCTTGGAGTGCAGTCATTTCTGAAAGCCTTAACAGACCACCTCAAACCATGTATTGATAGAAGTAAACCACTTTTCATTCTTGGAGACTTCAATATCAATATTCTTGACTCCCCAAATACCATCATACAGTTCATGGAAAGAGAATGCTCATGCAGACAAATAGTGACAGAGCCAACAACATGTTATGGAACACTACTTGATCATATCTACACTACAGAGACAAACGTTCAGACAGGAGTCATCCCCGCATACTGGTCAGATCATTCTCTAATTTTCTGTTCCAAGCAATTTTAGAATTATTTACACCTGAAGGAAAAATATGAAGTTAACAATTTATGATATGTAAACAAGAGAATTACAAGACAAATTACAATGATAATTTGTAAACTGAAATTTCAATTTTGTCAGTTCGTTATTCAACTGCATATAGAAACACTAGCAATTAAAGTTAAACTAAAAAGGAAATGACAACACATTGATTGTTAAAATGGAGAAGTTATTGAATACATAATCACTGTGAATTTAAAGGACAGATCACCTTTTTAAAGAAGTACTGAATTACTGAACAGATAAAGTGACATACACCATTACAATGTGTGCTTTCCACATTCTTTCAAAAAATTCTTTATACAGAGTGAACTGCAAACAATGTTGTCTTGTAGATAAGTCAAAAGACCAAGTTCTAAGAATACATAGAAAAAAATGTAAATGAAAACGACTTAACAGTATGCGAACTGAAAACAGACAGAATTTGTATAATGAGATTTACTTGAAAAATTACAATTGCACTCACAGAAAGCATAATGAACGGACTATAAATTACAACTTGCTCGTAAGAAGTGAAAATAGTGTGTACTATAATGTTGCATGTAGTTATGATCTCATGAAATGTCTCCCCTTCTTTGCATGGGGGTTTTTATATAGGAATTGGTTGTGAAAATCAATTCCTGACATTTCCTCTTTAGTTTTTTGTTTGATTTCCAAGTTTAAAGTTGGTTATTTTCTGTATTAAATGTCATTTTATTGTACAGAATCAGCTGTCTCTTTAAGATCAGTATCTAGATTATGTAAAAGGTGTTTTATTGTGCTTATATTTTGATTAATTACTTCATATAAATGTATGAAATATTTGCAAATTTTTCCTATTTCAATTGTTATAACTTTAATTCTGAATTTTTTTAAATTGTTAGTTATAAATGACTATAGTTATTTATGTGGAATGAGTGCAGCGTATTCATATCAATTTTATAAATATATGTACATTGCTTTAGTTTATCAATGAAAATTTTCAATTAGTGGACATTTCCTCGACAATTACAAAGTGCCAATGAACACAAAAACTGATCAACAGACAAAAACAACAACGTGCCACGGAAAATATTGTAGTGCATCAAAATGGACATAATGTTACAAGATGATCCTGTCTCACTTGGAATATTGAACATTGAGTGCTTGCTCCAAATGATGGCTACAGACCTAAAAAGAATATTGGACAATTGATTCTTCCATGTGTTACACAATCATCCCTGAGATCCGCATGATGGCTACTATCCTACAGCACTATCAGGTAACTTTTAGTCCATTTGTTCCATATAGATATTCATTTGATTATTTTTTTTATCAATTGATTTATTCTATCAGATCATTATATAATATAGATTTGTTTCCTTTTAATGCTAATGTAATAATGATCCACTTCATTTCAACAATATAGCACAGACAGCAATTTTGAAATCAAATGGTACAGGATCTAGACACCTACAATTTCCATTGGATGTAAGTATTTTTGGGCTTTTTTCGAACGTGACCACTGGTTTCAAAATTGAGCTAAAAAGTAGACTTTTTCTTATTATCTGTTAAATTATTAACTGATACAGTGTTTGATTAATTGGCAAACATTCTATTAACATCATTTAGCATGTGTCTTGTTTTGGAGGTAAAGAGCCAGAGTTCATATAGAAAAACAACAGATCTATCACCTGAATCTTATGTGTTTCAGATTCATAATCCACGAGATGAGTATTAGGGTAGATGATTGAGAAACTCTTATCATCCGTTTCAAGTTTTCAGTTTGCATTGATATTGCTGTTTTAACTGCACTTAAATAGGCACATTTACTCTCATTGTAGATTCTTCACTACAGACATCCGTGGTTCAAATTGACATGAAGATGACCAATATTTTCTCAAGTGGCCCTGCTAGCTGAAAGTTATACAAGTCTTGTCTTATCTAGAAACACTTTATTCAGATCCATTCCTGGACTGGAGTTTGATAGAACAAAATCTTCCAAATATACAATACAAGTGAAGATTGTGATACAATAAGAAGAACAGACACTAAACATTGAACTGTAATTAATGTTGCTGACATTTGTTGTTGTAGTTGTTACATAGTTGATATTAATTCTGTAACAAACCATGATGTTTGCAACAGACAAAATGCATGATGTTTATATTTCTAAAATAACATATGTATAATATATGTACAACTAGTACTACAGATGAGATAAAATCACAATAAAAGTGGTTACAGGTAAGTATCAGAAAGAAACGGTCCCTGGCATGTCAGTAAATGTCTGTAAACCAGTTCTTTCTAAAATCATCTTTTTTTTTGCACTCAAGTCATTTGTAAATTCAATTCTGTATTCCTTGTATAGTGAAATATGTTGCATTGCAATGCTGTTGTACAACAAACACATTCCCACAGTTTCTGGTCATGTCCTCTACACAGAGGGGCAAGACCACTGCCGGTTTTATATCACCCTTAATATTGCGAAAGGGCATCAAAGGCATTGCTGGAGATGTCAAATCTGTGAAGCCTTTGGGATCGGGTGATCTCCTAATAGAGGTTTTCCGCAAGCAACAAGCGGAGAACCTCCTTGGAACCAACAGTTTTGCCGGCCTCAGTGTGTGTGTAAAACCACACTCATCATTAAATTGCAGCAAGGGGGTAATCAGGTGCCCAGCCTTGCGCAATGACAATGAGGCTGACATACTGTCATACTTCCAAGAGGAGAACATTCCGGTCTCTCATGTTTAAACGCATCATGACGCGAAAAAGTGGGAGCTTGGTCCCAACACACACTTTTATCTTAACATTCGCTACACCCAACATTACCACAGAGCGTAACTGTTGGATACCAACGTTACAATGTCACTGTCTACATCCCTAATCCATTGAGGTGCCGTAACTGCCAGAGGTACGGCCATCATGAGAACAATTGTAGACGGAAAATGGTATGTCAGTACTGTGGCCGTGAAGGTCACGACGAAAAAGACGAATGTGACATTGTCAACCGTCACTGCGTCAATTGCGGGGGTGACCATGCTGCGTCTGCTCGCACCTGTCCCGCCTGGACTCGGGAGAGGGAGATATTACGGGTCAAATATACCCAAGGTGTCTCTTTTTCCCCGAGGCTAGGAGGATAGTCGAGCGTTCAGACCTGAATGTGGCAACCTATGCTCAGATCACCCGCGCAAAGACGCCTGTTGACAGTGTCACCGTCAAACATGCGTCGGTCCAGGCCTTGGTTGACAAGCCTAACTGGGACAATGATGTCCCAGATATGGCTGATGCTAAGACCTGCAAAATAATCATGGGGACCCGAACAGGTTCAAGTCAGGTCCCATGTAAAACCACAAAACAAACCACAACAAAAACCACCTGCTGGGCCACCTGGAGCTAAAACGCCAATCCCACCGGCGTCTCCAGGACTTACACAACACCAAATTCAAACACCGAACATCAGAAAAAAAGTTACCGCCGCTCGTCATAGACGTGCTACATCTTCACCGTCTATTGACGTTAAAAAACTCCCCGATAAAGCAAAGCGTCCAGCAAATACACCACCGCAGGAGCAACGCCAGACCAAAACCACCAAGGTAAAGCTGGCGAGGCTCCCTGCACTAAACAACAAACCCAGTAAGGGATCAGATGACCCTATCCTTGGACGGAACATCTATGATGTTCTATCGGACGACAGCGAGTTTGGTGACAACACATTTATCGCCACCAAACAACCTGCTTCAAGTAGTCATGTCGGTCCGACAAACTATCCTCAAGGATCAATATAGAGACAAACACTATCATACAATGGAACATACGCGGATTTAAAGCGAACATAGAAGAATTAAAACATCTTATACAAACAAAAAAACCCATCCATATTCTGCCTTCAAGAAATAATGCTGAAAGACACCATCAATCTCAGACAATTTACACTATACACCAAAACTCCAACAACAGGTGGCCGCCCATCAGGTGGTGTGGCGGTGGCGGTGCATAAAAACGTTCCTCACAGACACATTCAGCTAGATACCACCTTGCAAGCTGTTGCTATAAGCGCAACTCTTCACCGAAAAATAACAGTCTGTTCTATATATTTACCTCCAAATACTCCATTTAGTTGTGATGAACTGAGTAACATCGTATCACAACTACCAGTGCCATATATTATCATGGGTGACTTTAACGGTCATAATAGCCTCTGGGGCTCCCCTGGCACTGACGATAGAGGTAGACGTATCGAAGATTTTATTAATAAAAAACAGCTTATGTCTTTATAACACCAATGCCCCAACATATTTACACCCTGCCTCTGGCTCGCTTACCCACATTGATCTATCGTTATGCCATCCATCAATTCTTCTGGATTATGATTGGATGGTCAACGGTGATCTCTGTGGGAGCGATCACTTTCCAATTATACTTAAAAACATAGGGTCACCAAAACTTGAGGAGCCTATTCCTCGTTGGAATCTACATAAGGCGGACTGGGTTCAATTTAAAAATTTGTGCGCAGAGGAGCTCATTGAGGATAAATTTTTGAACCTCGATGACCCCATTAAAATTTTCACAGAAGCACTCACTTCTATCGCTACAAAAACCATACCAAAATCCGTGCCAAAACCTACAAAGTTTCGTCTCTCAAATAATTCATTTATCAATAGATCTGGTAGAAATTCCGCTCTGAGGCGGTACTTGGCTTCGCCAACCGTCTCAAACTATAACAATTTTAAAATTTGGAGAGCAAAAGCTCGAAGGTCTATCAAATCCGACAAGAAAAGTACTTGGAAAGAGTACGTCTCAAAAATTAATTCCAATACATCTTCGAAGAAAGTTTGGGAAATGATTGGTAAAATCAGTGGGAAAAGAAAAGCAACACCATCCTCCCACCTCATTAACAACAATAAAATATTTTCTTCAAAATCCGAAATAGCTGACGCCTTTGCCAAAAATTTTGCTAAAAAATTCATCCATCAAAAATCATTCCAAAAAATTTCAAAAATTTAAAAAGGAAAAGGAAAAGAGACGTCTTAATTTTAAATCCTCCAATAGTGAAAGTTACAATAGGCCTTTCGAGATACCAGAATTGCTCGAGTCCCTTGATAAATCAAAGGACTCGGCAGCTGGACCAGACGAAATTCCATATATGTTTTTAAAACAATTACCAGAATCTTCACTAAAATGTCTTTTAACTATATTTAATCAAGTTTACTCTTCTGGCAAAATTCCCGAGTCTTGGAAGGAATCTACTATTATACCCCTTCCGAAGCCCGGGAAAGATGCTACTGATGCCAATAACTATCGTCCTATTTCATTGACGAGTTGTATTTGTAAAACTCTAGAACGTATTATAAATACTAGATTAGTTTGGTTCCTGGAATCAAACAATATTTTAAGTCCTTTGCAAAGCGGCTTTAGAAACCGCAGGGGAACGGTAGACCACTTAGTTAGACTAGAAACATTTATACGAGAAGCATTTGCCAAGAAAGAACATCTTGTCGCCGTATTCTTTGACCTTGAAAAGGCATACGACACCACTTGGCAATATGGAATCATGAACGATCTCCATGACATCGGTATACGTGGTAATTTGCCAAAGTTTATATCAAATTTTATATCTGACAGGCATTTCAAAGTTCGAACGGGTTCAACTTATTCAGAAACAGAAACACAGGAGATGGGTGTCCCTCAGGGTGGTATCCTGTCTGTCACACTTTTTGGACTAAAAATTAACAGCATAACTAAATGTCTTGGCCAATCTACGGAAGGGTCTCTATTTGTGGATGATTTCTTGATCTGTTACAGATCAAAAAACATGCACACTATAGAACGACAACTACAACAATGTTTAGGCAAATTACAAAATTGGGCTGACGAAAATGGCTTTAGATTTTCAAGATCAAAAACTGTCTGTATGCACTTCTGTCAAAAACGAAAACCACACAATGATCCTGACCTCACACTCAATGGAATTAAAATTCCAGTAGTTAAACAAACTGAATTTCTTGGACTAATATTTGATTCGAAACTGTCCTTTGTTCCACATATCAAACATCTGAAGGATAAGTGCTCGAAGGCGTTGAACATTCTACGTGTTCTGTCCCATTCTGATTGGGGTGCAGACCGTGAAATGCTTCTGCGTATCTACCGGGCACTTATTAGATCAAAACTTGACTACGGCTCTATTGTCTATGGATCGGCTCGCAGCTCCTATCTACAGATGCTTGACCCTATCCAGAATCGGGGACTGCGTCTCGCACTTGGAGCTTTTCGAACAACACCTGTGAAGAGTCTCCATGTGGAAGCTAATGAGCCATCTCTAGACGATCGACGAAAGAAATTATCCTTACAGTATGCTGCCCAACTGAAATCCAATCCCAAAAACCCCGCATTCGATCTTGTATTTAATCCACAACACCAGGACATATTCAGACAAAATCAAAAGCTCATACCAACATTTGGCATCAGAATTTCAAATTTTTTGCAGGAACTAAATATAAATTTCGACGCCATTGACGAGTACACCATATCGGATGTACCACCATGGCTCATTCAAACACCTGATATCAATTTATCTTTGCATGAGAGGGCAAAGTCCAGTGCATTACCCGAAGAACATAAATCCTCCTTTCGGGAGTGCATCAGAGCTTTCCCTGATCATATTTAAGATCTACACTGACGGTTCAAAAGATGGTGATAAAGTTGCGGCAGCATGCTGTACATCTAATCACTGTTCCTCTATCCGACTTCCAGATGTTGCCTCCATTTTTTCTGCGGAAGCTTGTGCTATCGGTCTGGCTCTTGACCACATCGAAGAACACCGCATTGAAAAGGCAATCATTTGTTCAGACTCTCTTTCGGGGTTCTTCAGGCTTTGAAATCAAGATGTCCTAGAAATACTCTAATCCAAAATCTTTTAATCCGAACATTTCGATTATCTTCTAAAACTCAAATTACTTATCTCTGGATTCCCAGTCATGTGGGTATAAAGGGGAATGAACAGGCTGATAAAGCAGCTAAGACTGCTCTTCGCCTAGCACAAACAGATTTGAAACTACCATACACCGACATCAAACCTTCAATTCAGTCAGCCATCAAACACCATTGGCAACAAAGGTGGTCTACCGAAGCAAACAATAAACTGTTTAAAATTCAACCTACACTTAATCCTAAACTGTCCAGTCGGAGAGACCGCAGAGAGGAAGTTGTTCTCTCTCGGCTCCGAACTGGACACACATATTTTACACATTCCTATCTATTGAGAGGGGAGGATCCTCCAACATGTCATGCATGTGATTCTCCTCTCACAGTGGAGCATATCTTAGTGCACTGTATTGATTTTAAGCACATACGAGATAAGCACTACGATGTCTCCGACATGTACACTTTGTTTCATGCCGTGAGACATAATAGTATTTTTAATTATCTCGAAGAAATTGGTATTTTAGATAAAATATGAACGTTTTTCTCATCATATCATCGTATCAACTCAACATTTCATCGTTTCATCAACATTTTGCATGAGTTTTCTCGTGTGTTTTAGCCAAAACTATTTTATCACATGCAAACCTTTTTATCAAATAAACGTTTACAATCTGTGTTTTAATCCTTACTTGCCTTTTCTTACCCTGATCTTTTATCCTGATATTAATGCCTGACTTGTAGTTTGGCCCTAAATGACCTTAGTTGTCGATGGGCCGTAAAACTCAAACAAACAAAATGTTAAACGCATCATGACGAAAAAAAGAGGGAGCTTGGTCCCAACACACACTTTTATCTTAACATTCGCTACACCAACATTACCACAGAACGTAACTGTTGGTTACCAACGTTACAATGTCACTGTCTACATCCCCAATCCATTGAGGTGCCGTAACTGCCAGAGGTACGGCCATCATGAGAGCAATTGTAGACGGAAAATGGTATGTCAGTACTGTGGCCGTGAAGGTCACGACGAAAAAGACGAATGTGACATTGTCAACCGTCACTGCGTCAATTGCGGGGGTGACCATGCTGCGTCTGCTCGCACCTGTCCTGCCTGGACTCGGGAGAGGGAGATATTACGGGTCAAATATACCCGAGGTGTCTCCTTCCCTGAAGCTAGGAGGATAGTCGAGTGTTCAGACCTGAATGTGGCAACCTATGCCCAGATCACCCGCGCAAAGACGCCCTTTGACAGTGTCACCGTCAAACATGCGTCGGTCCAGGCCTTGGTTGACAAGCCTAACTGGGACAATGATGTCCCAGATATGGCTGATGCTAAGGCCTGCAAAGTAATCATGGGACCCGAACAGGTTCAAGTCAGGTCCATGTAAACCACAAAACAAACCACAAGAAAAACCACCTGCTGGGCCACCTGGAGCTAAAACGCCAATCCCACCGGCGTCTCCAGGACTTGCACAACACCAAATTCAAACACCGAACATCAGAAAAAAAGTTACCGCCGCTCGTCATAGACGTGCTACATTCTTCACCGTCTATTGACGTTAAAAAACTCCCCGATAAAGCAAAGCGTCCAGCAAATACACCACCGCAGGAGCAACGCCAGACCAAAACCACCAAGGTAAAGCTGGCGAGGCTCCCTGCACTAAACAACAAACCCAGTAAGGGATCAGATGACCCTATCCTTGGACGGAACATCTATGATGTTCTATCGGACGACAGCGAGTTTGGTGACAACACATTTATCGCCACCAAACAACCTGCTTCAAGTAGTCCTGTCGGTCCGACAAACTATCCTCAAGGATCAATATAGAGACAAACACTATCATACAATGGAACATACGCGGATTTAAAGCGAACATAGAAGAATTAAAACATCTTATACAAACAAAAAACCCATCCATATTCTGCCTTCAAGAAATAATGCTGAAAGACACCATCAATCTCAGACAATTTACACTATACACCAAAACTCCAACAACAGGTGGCCGCCCATCAGGTGGTGTGGCGGTGGCGGTGCATAAAAACGTTCCTCACAGACACATTCAGCTAAATACCACCTTGCAAGCTGTTGCTATAAAGCGCAACTCTTCACCGAAAAATAACAGTCTGTTCTATATATTTACCTCCAAATACTCCATTTAGTTGTGATGAACTGAGTAACATCGTATCACAACTACCAATGCCATATATTATCATGGGTGACTTTAACGGTCATAATAGCCTCTGGGGCTCCCCTGGCACTGACGATAGAGGTAGACGTATCGAAGATTTTATTAATAAAAACAGCTTATGTCTTTATAACACCAATGCCCCAACATATTTACACCCTGCCTCTGGCTCGCTTACCCACATTGATCTATCGTTGTGCCATCCATCAATTCTTCTGGATTATGATTGGATGGTCAACGGTGATCTCTGTGGGAGCGATCACTTTCCAATTATACTTAAAAACATAGGGTCACCAAAACTTGAGGAGCCTATTCCTCGTTGGAATCTACATAAGGCGGACTGGGTTCAATTTAAACATTTGTGCGCAGAGGAGCTCATTGAGGATAAATTTT
Organism: Argopecten irradians; assembly: GCF_041381155.1. Classification (NCBI taxonomy): domain Eukaryota; kingdom Metazoa; phylum Mollusca; class Bivalvia; order Pectinida; family Pectinidae; genus Argopecten; species Argopecten irradians. Next base: position 21,090 of record NW_027188247.1, read on the forward strand.
TGAACCTCGATGACCCCATTAAAATTTTCACAGAAGCACTCACTTCTATCGCTACAAAAACCATACCAAAATCCGTGCCAAAACCTACAAAGTTTCGTCTCTCAAATGATTCATTTTTCAATAGATCTGGTAGAAATTCCGCTCTGAGGCGGTACTTGGCTTCGCCAACCGTCTCAAACTATAACAATTTTAAAATTTGGAGAGCAAAAGCTCGAAGGTCTATCAAATCCGACAAGAAAAGTACTTGGAAAGAGTACGTCTCAAAAATTAATTCCAATACATCTTCGAAGAAAGTTTGGGAAATGATTGGTAAAATCAGTGGGAAAAGAAAAGCAAACACCATCCTCCCACCTCATTAACAACAATAAAAATATTTTCTTCAAAATCCGAAATAGCTGACGCCTTTGCCAAAAATTTTGCTAAAAATTCATCCATCAAAAATCATTCCAAAAAATTTCAAAAATTTAAAAAGGAAAAGGAAAAGAGACGTCTTAATTTTAAATCCTCCAATAGTGAAAGTTACAATAGGCCTTTCGAGATACCAGAATTGCTCGAGTCCCTTGAGAAATCAAAGGTCTCGGCAGCTGGACCAGACGAAATTCCATATATGTTTTTAAAACAATTACCAGAATCTTCACTAAAAAATGTCTTTTAACTATATTTAATCAAGTTTACTCTTCTGGCAAAATTCCCGAGTCTTGGAAGGAATCTATTATACCCCTTCCGAAGCCCGGGAAGAATGCTACTGATGCCAATAACACAACTACAACAATGTTTAGGCAAATTACAAAATTGGGCTGACGAAAATGGCTTTAGATTTTCAAGATCAAAAACTGTCTGTATGCACCTCTGTCAAAAACGAAAACCACACAATGATCCTGACCTCACACTCAATGGAATTAAAATTCCAGTAGTTGAACAAACTAAATTTCTTGGACTAATATTTGATTCGAAACTGTCCTTTGTTCCACATATCAAACATCTGAAGGATAAGTGCTCGAAGGCGTTGAACATTCTACGTGTTCTGTCCCATTCTGATTGGGGTGCAGACCGTGAAATGCTTCTGCGTATCTACCGGGCACTTATTAGATCAAAACTTGACTACGGCTCTATTGTCTATGGATCGGCTCGCAGCTCCTATCTACAGATGCTTGACCCTATCCAGAATCAGGGACTGCGTCTGGCACTTGGAGCTTTTCGAACAACACCTGTGAAGAGTCTCCATGTGGAAGCTAATGAGCCATCTCTAGACGATCGACGAAAGAAATTATCCTTACAGTATGCTGCCCAACTGAAATCCAATCCCAAAAACCCCGCATTCGATCTTGTATTTAATCCACAACACCAGGACATATTCAGACAAAATCAAAAGCTCATACCAACATTTGGCATCAGAATTTCAAATTTTTTGCAGGAACTAAATATAAATTTCGACGCCATTGACGAGTACACCATATCGGATGTACCACCATGGCTCATTCAAACACCTGATATCAATTTATCTTTGCATGAGAGGGCAAAGTCCAGTGCATTACCCGAAGAACACAAAAATCCTCCTTTCGGGAGTGCATTAGGGCTTTCCCTGACCATGTTCAGATCTACACTGACGGATCAAAAGATGGTGATAATGTTGCGGCAGCATGCAAGTAGCCGTCTAATCACTGCTAACGCCCTTTTGCCGCTCCACTCTGCGGAAGCAATCACGGGCTTTCACCTAAACGTCATCCACCGGTCCGGAACCCAACCAAAACATTAAATGCCTGAACCACAGAAGCCCAGCTCGAAGAACACCAGGCAATTGTCAAAGCAAACATTTGCGTTGATCATAGTACTGCCTGTTCATACAGTCTCTTATCTCTCTGAGGCTGCCACTACTCCGACCTTAGGAGCCATTTTTGCCACTGCTTTTTTACTCTTTTTCGGTTCTTCAAGCACAGGGCAGAGCTATGCTTTCTGAGCGTATTACATCAAGAAGCAAGGGGGCCTCTATCAAACCTGCAACAAATAACTAAATACAACAACATCTATAAAACAATCGAATGAACACCAGCTAATTGAAAAGGCAATCATCTGTTCACAAACACTCTTGAACGTATTCTTCAGCTCTTTGAAATCTAGAGCCCTAGAAAACTACTCTAATCCAAAATCTTATATAATTCCGAACATTATTCGATTATCTTCTTAAAAACTCAATATTACTTGCTCTTCTGGGGATTTCCCTAGTCATGCTCTACGCCTCTCATAAATGGGAAAGAACAGCTGATAAAGCACTAAGACTGCTCTTCGTCCATAGCAACACAGGTAAAACAACACATATGCTCCAACTAAGCAACAGGCGATACAACCGACACACAACAAACCTACAATTCCCAGTCAGATTTATTCAATCCAAACACCAATGGCAAACAAAGGTGGTCTATCGAAACAAACAATAAACTGTATAAATTTGACAAACCAAAATTCAAAACCTACACTTAATCCTAAACTGTCCCTGACTAAACTGGTCTGTCTCCTTCGGAAGAGACCGCAGAGAACAGGAAGTTGTACTCGATCACGCGATCTCATACGTCCCTCTCGGCCTCCGTCGGCTCCGAACTGGACGCACACACCTTATTTTTATATACTATATAAACAAAATTTTTTTTACATAAATATTATAAAAATTTGTATTATTAACTAAAAAAATTAACTACAAACAACATTCCTATCTATGAGGAGGGAGTGAGGCATGGTGGGAGGTGATATCCAGACCGTTATCCAATATTATCCGTTCCAATCTATGTTAGAGAGGGATGGAGAGGAAATAGCCTCCTGACACTAAACATAAAGTGCCTTGCAAGTGAATAACAAATAACACTCCACCGTCAAACCCTCACCGTGGAGGGGGGGGACACACTCCACAATGGAGTCAAATATTAAATGCATAAAAATTTATTTTGCATTGTAATTGATATTAAACACATCCGAGTCAGATTACGGAAGATAAATACTGCACGAGTCTGGATGTCCGTCTCTCCCGACATGTTCACTTTTCTTTCCATTCATCGCCGATAGAACGAATAATATACGTTATTTTTTAATTTATCTCAGAAAGATATAGTGTGTATATTTTAAAAGCTAGAATTATAGAACGTTTTCCTCATCCCAGATATCCCCGTTAAACTCATCACAATACCTAACCTCAGGGACGCCAATCATGAGATGTGTTTCTCAACATTTTTCATCGTTTTCATCAACATGTGTGCATGAGTTTTCTCATGTGTTTTTAGCCAAATTTATTTTATCCGCATCAAAAAAATCAAATAAACGTTTACAAAATGTTTTTAGTGCCTTTATCTTACCGTGAAATCGCTGATCATTAATGCATGACTTGTAGTTTGCCCTAAATTGACCTTAGTTGTCGATGGGCCCGTAAAACTCAAACAAACAAACAAACAAAATTTTATTTAGACACTGATCTCAATTTCAAATATTGTGATAAAAACTTACAAAAATGTCCCCACAAATTTAAAACTTGGTATTTCACGCCAACTTAAAGGACAGAGAGAAACCCAATTATTTTTTAAAATCTCATAAACTTAACAGAGAGAGGAACCCAGATGTTCCTCACAAAACTCGACAGAGGAACCCTGATACATATTCCCCATAAAGGTGATAAAGAGAAAGCAGAATATTCCTCACAAAATAATTGATAAGAGGAACCCTGATATTCATCACATATTAAATGACACCAGAAGCTTAATATTACTCACAAAAATAATAAAATGACGAGAAGCAGACAGATTTTTCTCACAAACTTGGCATTTTCTTTCATAGTCCTCGCTAAATAAATATACATAGTAAGTTTATGTGGGTTACAGGAGAAAGGATAATAATTTGCATGGTATAAACACACAAAAAGTACTTTGCAGGCAATACATAAATTGTTAACTTCATTTTTTTCCTTCAGGTGTAAATAATTCTAAAATTGCTTGGAACAGAAAATTAGAGAATGATCTGACCAGTATGCGGGATTACTCCTGTCTAAACGTTTGTTTCTGTAGTGTAGATATGATCAAGTAGTGTTCCATAACATGTTGTTGGCTCTGTCACTATTTGTCTGCATGAGCATTCTCTTTTCCATGAACTGTATGATGGTATTTGGGGAGTCAAGAATATTGATATTGAAGTCTCCAAGAATGAAAAGTGGTTTACTTCTATCAATACATGGTTTGAGGTGGTCTGTTAAGGCTTTCAGAAATGACTGCACTCCAAGCTTCGGTGTTTTGTAAAGGTAGATAACTTGGATATCTGCTTCCTTAACTTTGGTATCAATTATCATGTATTCTATTCCATCATATCTATGGGATTGTAATCTGCTCACAGTAATTCCTTCTTTCACATATACAACAAGTCCATGGTTTGGTCTCGTGTTACCAGTATGATCTTCATCCAGTCTGTGTGTTATAAAGCCAGGTATTTCATAACTCTCATGCAAGTCTGTGTCAACAAGCCGCGATTCACAAATTCCAATTATATCCGCACTTTGAATGTTCTGGTCACATTGTACATCATGTATGTGTTTATGTAGAGACCTTGCATTGTTGAACAAGAGTTTCACATGGACATTCTCAATGTTGTATAATGGAACGTAACACAATGACATTGGAGTTTTGCGGAGTCTGCACATTTCTAAATGTCCATTTTTATCAAATGTTATTGCTTTGTCATTAAAATCAAGGATATGCAGATTTGATAATGTCCGAACTCTTGACAGTGCAACATAGTGGATATGTGGAGGTTTGTAACTTGAGCTGAGGTCAACAATAAGTTCATCAACAGTGGTTCCTTGTGCTTTATGAACAGTTTTGGCAGCTGATGGAACTAGTGGAAACTGGATGCGTTCATAAGTTTTTCTATTGTGCAAAAAAATACGTTTGGTTTCAAATATTGGTGTCCACAACCTGTTGATTCCTCTATGATATAGATGTTTGTATTGTGTTCTCCTCTTAGAACCAATGTTTTCATCGGAAAAATGTATTCATACAATGGCAGGTCTTTCACGTGTCACTTCTTTAAATTCAATGTTCTTTACGATGCCTGAAGCTCCGTTTGTCAATCCATCAGTAGCATCAACATTCACAGTCACATCGTATCTCATTTCTTCTGCTAGTTTGAGTACACTTGGTAAGTTTCCAGTTTTGCTATGATTTTCTTGCCTATTCATTTCTGCCGCTAAGTGAATTTTTGATTGCTTGCTTAAATTGGCTGGGGCAATGACATCTGTATGAGCTAGAACATTCACTTTTGTTGTGTCCAAATCGTTGTACAATTGGGTGTTGAAATTATCACATTCGCTTATTTTCCTGTGAATAACATGCAAGACGTTCTTTGGATTACAGGCAGATGATTGTAGGTGTTACAATATGAGATTTTAATCAGATCTTTGTCTTCTGTGTAAGAGGTTACATTTAAATCTCTGCCTGTTAAGCATCTGAGCAAAATGTAAATCATCTTTCTGTCTCATAATTTCGTCAAGTTCAAAAAGCTGAAAAATGTTCTTTCCATAAGTTTCTTTGCTAAACCAATCTTTAGGTACATTGAATAGTCCATGAGATCTGCAACAGGTGATAGAATGAAACAAGTCTCCAACTGCTATTAATGCTTATACCTCCAAAGTCTCGTTTTGTGCCTGTCAGTGTCTGTGAGTCGTTCAAGCATGAAAAGAAAACAGTTTTATTACCAACCATTGATATCTCTATCGATAACGTATAACATAGAGATCATTTTAGGTGGTTCTGAAGGTATTCAGCTCATCACTATGCATGTGTTTCTGAGTCTGAAAACATTTTCTTACGAATTGCTGATGCAGATGTTACACCATTGATGATGTATGCTGATTTTCCTTTAAAGGCTGTATAACTACAAAATCTTTATTTGTGTCTATCGGGGTCAATCCCCTTCCTCTTTTTTTCTTGAGTTTCAGTTGTCTTTGCCAAATTCTTGGGAACAGTGCTCGGTATAACTACGATTTTCACCCAAACACCAGCGCGCGGCCAGATTGAAATGGCATTGATAGGTTCATTGTTTTTGTCAGAGTATCCATTTCACACACAAACAACATGATTGATAAAATTGCTCTTTGCTTTTCTGTTCAAAAAGAATACGAAATCAATATCACCATATTCTATACTCATGGCAAAAGTAACCTGAACTTGTCTTCAACAGTCACTGTAGTTTTCTAGTAGGTCTCCAGCGTTCATGACAATTGTCTAATGTTCTATGTGATGGTTTCTGGTGGTACATAGTGGGATATACTCTTTCAGAGTGATCAACTGATTGTTCTGGCGTCCTCTCATGCTTTGTTAATTGATTCTGTGTAGGGAGTGGCAAACTGTAGTCAAACTCTCGGAGTCTATATCTACCTCTGCCTGGTGTCTATCTAGCTATGTCTAAATTCTCATCAAAATGATGTTCCATACTTGTCAATAAAGGAGGCAAGACATGTGTGTTGTCTACTATTAAGTGGTGATCTCCTTCGATGTGATTCCAATTGACTCATTTAGTAAATCTTGTTTCCTCGTTTCTCCATGGCCTGGCAATGAACTAGAAATAGTGTTTTATCTATGTAATAAGTTTTTCCGCGTTTGAAGTTTTACTGTACCTGACATATCGAATGACTCGTCGGATTCTTTGAAGTTTCCTGATTATGATATCCACCTCTTAATTTCATGTGACCCATGTCCATGAGTATTTACCTGGACGTGGATGGGTATAGTAATACCTGTGTACAGGTTCTAGAGTTATGTTATGTAACGATGTCCTTTGTTTACGTGAACTCCTCTGTCCAGTGTATGTGTACATGTGTTGTGGAAGAAAATAGTCCCCCCTCCCCGACGAACTGGAGGATTTTTTTGAAGGGGGGGCGAGTTGGTGGGGTGTGGGGAGAACGAACCAGACACAACTGGGTACTTAAAAACCAGAGGCAACCTCGAACAGGTGAGAAAAAAAAAAACAGCACAAAAAAACAACAAAAATTCAGAACTCTGAAAAGGAGGAAAAATTGAGTGGCACAACAACCACCTCCTGCTCCGCTCCCCGCCAATTCAACCCACGTTCTCCCCCGAAACTCCATCCTGCCACACAAAAACCCCAACACCACCCCCGGTTATCCGATTATGAAACAATGCCCCCAAAAAGCATTTGCCGATACCTACCCATTTCCAATTTTTTAATACATAAATGATTGAGATATAAAATTTAACCGAAAATGTGACTTGCCGAAACTAGGCGTATCATCTTCCCTAGCTTTCCTCCTCTCCTCTCCCCATATCTCAGGCACACCATCGTGGACTCCCTGCGCGAGCAGAGTCCCAGCAGATCTGTCCTATATATATTCAAACCGAGGTAGCGATTACCTAGGGTATATTATATCATAGGATTCACCGTGTCGGAAGCCTGGTAAGTTGACTTGCATGGGTAAGATGAGTTAGGTCGTGTGAATCTTTTGGCGTTGATATTCCGTTGAGTTCGATTTGTTTGAATGTTTGTATTGTCTTTTGTAGTTTTTTTTTTTGTTTTGTCCCCTTGCCACTATTAAAACTTCACTTCGAACAAAAAGAATATTACTCTTTGTCATAATGCCACCCCCGACGACATTCATAATTATGAATTCGTCATTGAATTATGATGTCACTGGTCAGACTCTGAATCATTGTCATAGCTGCTGCATGGTCAACCTTTATCAATCATCATTATGGATTCAAATATCGAGAACTTTGTTTTGGATTTTTATACTATCACTTCCAAACTCAGAAACATAATGCAGCAAGGCAATAGCTCTCTAGTTTCTTTGGTCTCTTTGCATATCGCTTGATGATGTTGTCAGATTCAATATCTGTAGAGTTTTTTGGAAGCTCTTTCAGTTGTTCATGGCTTTTCAGGAGAAATACTCTGTCTTTGGGTTGAGATGTGTTGATGAAAACAACTTCACGAGAAGCTCGAATCAATGGCATTTGTAGTAGAAGATACGATGCTTCTTGGGCACTGATCTCCACAAAATTGAGGAATTTGTTTCCAATATGTCTGACCTGGCGTTTAAGATTCATGTTTCCTTTTGCAGCTTCTTTATAAATGTATGTCTTGGTTATAAAATATAAGCAAGGTTTTATTTAATTTTAGTTGATAATAATTTGATCAAATTAGATATAATCTGTTGCGTACAGTACTGCATTGACAAAAAAATATGTCAATCAATCAATAAGTTTAGGGGATTTACTAGAGAGAGAGAGAGATATATAGAAATCATTCTTATACTGTAAGCTTATTATATATGTGTGTGTGTCATTGGGTAATCTATGCATGAGGTACAGTATCGATTAGCAAACTGTTATTTAGTAATGTCATGGTATCAGGAACAAAACAACATCATAAATAAAAAAACGGGATATGTTTAAAAGGTATTTGCTGAACTTACATCTTGTTTGGAGTTCATACAGGAGACTAATCAATAAGTAATCATCAGGCCAACACTTCGAAGTTCCCATGTGTTTACAATCGAATAACATGATTAATAAACGCACCTGACCCATACAACAACGTGTTCAGGTTAAGATAGCCGATAAGACCATTGATATGTATATCAGACAAAAGTATCGAAAATCAAATTAAGTGTATAAGAATTAAGCACATTACACAGGGACCCGGCACATTAGCTGACTTTGATAAATATTGTAAAACAGTGTATTCGACTAGTTTACACTATACAGTAGTCAATTAATGTGATATGACAATATATTTTAGCGTGTGATTCACAGATAAAATATGTACTGCATTTAGCATACACGTGTATAATACAAGTTACAGACACAGTAGAATCTTTTTGATGAGATACATGTACACATGCAGTAGATTTAGTCTTATTTATGCTATTATTTATTTTATATTCATCTCTCAGTTCAAGTTAGACAGAGCTAAATTTGAGCTATTAGACCAATCTGATTAAAATACAGATCCGTATTATCACTTCGTTTGATAAGAGTATCTGAGAAAATCCCATTAGGGGTCATGTCCAGGTGACCTTTGGAAATGACCAATCAAATTGCTACTTGCAAAATTTTGACAGTGAATTTCTGGGGACGAAATAGTTTGAAAAAGCTGTCAGACTTATTTTGGTTTACGTTGTCATCTCGCCTAAAGAGCACAACAAAGCTAATTGTATATGCATACTGGGACGAAATATCGTTTTCAATCGACAAGTGAAGAAAATGTATTTGATACGAAGACCACGTGGTATAAAGGTCATCTGGACGTGACCCCCTATTGGATATTGTCAGATCCTTTATTTACCGTAGTGATAATAAGGATCTGTCTTTTAATCAGATTGTCTTCTTCCTAACTGACTTTATCCTTCCTAATGCCTCCCTTGGCACCGCCTCACTTTTGGCATTGAATTGAGCGTTAGCCCCTGTGAGGAACGCTCTGAGTTCTGTCCCCTGGCCAGGACACACGATTGTATATAAAAATGGTAGTTCCTGCTTAGTGCTCAGCATATACAGGGAGTGGGACGACTGGTTCGCCCGTTGTCAGTATAATGTGACCGTGTGGGGTAAGTTGCTTTGTGCCTT
>NW_027188248.1:0-30531 GCF_041381155.1 Argopecten irradians
AATCTAACGTTTCCTCATATACATAATCAATCCGAGTATTTATACGGTGAGGGATAATTGTCTTCAGGAAGGGTGCTGTTAGACTCAGAGTCACTGATAGCCAGGTCCTCCTCAAACGTTTTTTTGCTGAAATCGTAATCGTCTCTTTGGTGTACCGGTAACTGTCTTGGACGACTCTAATTTTGGCTGCCCTCAGCTGTTTATTGATGCAAGCCTCCGGTGGTGGTTTCCAAGGAGTAGGTTTTTGGCTACAGACTGTGGATTGTAATGCCGCTACTAGTATGTCTTCGGTAATGTTGGCTTCTTCTGGATGCGACTTCTTAACATGGCTTTTAGCCGTGTCGTTGCGGCAGTAAGATTTTGTGGCAAATGTTGAAAATGTAGTTGTCGTTGGGGTCTGCTGATAAGTTTCCATTTGTTTTGTTGCAGACAGGTGAATTGTTTTGTTGGTTAGTGTGGATTCTTTGCAGTTGTTTTTTGTCTTAGCCATGGCGGACGTTGAGACCAGACGGTTCCAGAGATTTGAGCGTGTCAATTCACGTCTCATTAGTTCTCAGATGAATGTTGACGTTATCTGTTGTCCTGGGGCAATGAAAATCACTTTGACGTCATCAGGTGTGTATCGGTTGGCACATCGTATATCAGCGAAATATCGGATAGAGTTGGATGTTTGTCTGATGTATTGTATGTTGCACTTCTGGCACTAGTAGATAGACGACACTGGGTGGTTTCACAACTAAGGTTTTGTAGAATATTGTAGGATTTCTTTGAGACATTGCTAAGAAGTTTGAGTTTGGATAATGTATAGGCAAGGTTTTTCCCACACGGGAGTCATCCTTTGATAGATCGTGTGCGGTTGAAATAACTATATTAGCATTTACTGTAACTTACATATACTGCAGTGTAGGACATAAAATAATTATTTTTATAATAACTGATGACATAATTTATATTACACTACTTTGAAAACTTTTTAACTTGAGGAAATTAACTAATATTCTCTTGTTTTCTGTATTTGTTTACTAGCAGATATAATAGCATACATGTACAAATTACTTCTGATCATGCATTCGCAACTTACCTTGATATTCGGGGTAATAACACCAAATTCAGGTTAGTTTATTGTATAGATCCATACATGAACATTTAAATCCTGCAATCTGTATACTGTATATTTACTTTAAGAACAAAGTAACTAATCATCATTTTCTTTTCCCTTTCACAAAAATACATTTTCAGATATATATATCTGTATATCCATAGAAATAACAATGTCATCGAGAAAAACAACAACAAAACAGATTCTGTCTAGTCCAGGATCCCTAGCTCACTGCAAGAACATATATTTATTCAGTCTGATGCACTGTTTTGTCTTTTGAGTTGTGGCTTCTTTGTCATCTTTGGAAGGCGTTCGTCACTTTATTGGTTACAGAAGTGTTAAACTGAACCACAGACAGTTCAACCCATTTGTTTTTGACGCAATGATAATGGACACATTCTGCAAAAATATATAATAAAAGAAGGAAAATTAACATAAATCAGAAATTTAGTTGTGACAGAAATACAAAACCCAAAAGATTCAAAGGAATCCCTTGGCAGTATATATTTTTTCATCTAAACATATAATTTACAAACTATATGGTATAAAAACCAAAAGAAAGAAAACACCCCACAACAAACAAAACATGCAAACAATTAACCATAGTAATAAATATATACTACACATTTCATTCAGTAACACAGATTCACAAATGGTAAAAAATGTAATAATATTCTATATCTAACCGAATTCAGGTTTACTGTACTTGCCTTTTACGGCCTCGATCTTAATTTGGTCTAGAGGATGCTGAATTTTCCTTCCCTTATTTCCTACTCGGAGGCCCAATCCGGAAGAAGATGCCAAAACATCCACAGAAAATACATAGGATATAATACCGTTGATAAATGTTTGGGCAGGGCATTTGGATGATAACGCTGGCAGGACAGCCTTTCTTTTGAGTTTGTTTGTTTGATTAATTAACGTCCTATTAACAGTTATGGTCATGTAAGGACGGCCTTCCATGTATGTAGTGTGTTTCGTGTATGTTGTGCGAGGTTTGTGTTTTGGGAGACTGTTGCCCTGAGTGCTATATCACTGAAGCATGCTGCCGAAGAATGCCTTTCTCTTGATCATTATGTCCACCAACCCACAGATGTATTCAGTAGGATTTGTAGGATCCTGAATCAGCATTGCTTTCTGGAGAAATTAAAATTTCAATTAATGTTAACATGCATGTATATAACGGTTTTCTATTGAAATAATTTGACTTCGATCAAACTAGATTTAAAATGTCAGCAATGATTGACCGATCGCCACGCGACCCTTAAGTAAGACCCAAATTATCTTACTTAACAGATTATGTTGCTACATCTGCCAAGCTTTTCATAAAGATGGCCGCTGCAGCAGTATCACGTAGAACATCGCTTATCGACTTACCATCAGATTTCTTTTTAAATTATCTAGGGGAAAAATGAACATTACACTCAAATCTGGGCCATGTGAGCTACAAATGATGGAAACCCTTGGGTCACAGACTGCAAGACCTTTTAAAGTATAAGTAGATTTGTTGTCCGAGTGTGTCTATGATTTTGCTTTCAAGGAGGATGGTTTGCATATTTTCAGATGGTGGGCTATTCAAATTGCCTTGCATCGTGGTCCGTCGTCCATCCGTCCGTCTGCCCGTTAAGAATTCTTGTTACCGCTATTTCTCATGAAGTACTGAAGGGATCTTACTCAAATTTCATATGTAGGTGACCCTAGTTGTGCATATTGCATTTCGGGACGGATCGCTCAACAAGATGGCCGACTCGCAGCCATCTTTGATTTTGAAAATTATAGTTTGTTACCGCTATTTCTCAGTAAGTACTGAAAGGATGTTTCTCAAACTTCATATGTTGGTTCCCCTAGGACCCTAGTTGTGCATATTGCATTTTGGGACCGATCAGTGAACAAGATGGCTGACCAGTGGCCATTTTGGATTATGATAGTGTAAGTTTGTTACAGCTATTTCTCAGAGAGTACTGAAAGGATGTTTCTCAAATGACATATGAAGGTCCCCCTAGGACCCTAGTTGTGCATACTACATTTTGGGACTGATTGGTCAACAAGATAGCCGACCAGTGGCCATCTTGGATTTTGTTAGTTAAATTTTGGTACCGCTATTTCTTAGAACGAACTGAAGGGATGTTTCTCAAATATCATATGTAGGTTCCCCAAATATCATATGTAGGTTCCCCTAGGACCGTAGTTGTGAATATTGCTTTTTGGGACCGATCGGTGAAACAGATGGCCGAATGACGGCCATCTTGGATTTTGATAGTTAAAGTTTGTTACCACTATTTCTCAGAAAGTACTGAAGGGATGTTTCTCAAATCTCGTATGTAGTTTTCCCAAGGTCCCTAGTTGTACATATTGCATTTTTGGACTTATCGGTCAACAAGATGGCCGCCAGGCAGCCATCTTTGATTTTTGATTTTGATAGTTATCGCTGTTTGTCTGCAATTACTGAAGGGAGACCTCTCATATTTCATGCGTAGTTTCACCAGGTGCATAGTACCTTTGGGACTGATTGGTCAACAAGATGGCAAACCTGTCGCCATCTTGGATTTCACCACTGATTCTGAGAAAACGTTCATATTTTGCTTAAAATACCGATCTCTTTGAGATAATTGAAAATACGATTATGTCTCACGGCATGAAACAAAGTGTACATGTCGGAGACATCGTAGTATTTATCTCGTATGTGTTTAAAATCAATACAATGCAATAAAATATGCTCCACTTGTGAGAGGAGAATCACATGCATGGCATGTAGGAGGATCCTCCCCTCTCAATAGATAGGAATGTGTAAAATATGCGTGTCCAGTTCGGAGCCGAGAGAACAACTTCCTCTGCGGTCTCTCCAACTGGACAGTTTAGGATTAAGTGTAGGTTGAATTTTAAACAGTTTATTGTTTGTTTCGGTAGACCACCTTTGTTGCCAATGGTGTTTGATGGCTGACTGAATTGAAGGTTTGATGTCGGTGTATGGTAGTTTCAAATCTGTTTGTGCTAGGCGAAAGAGCAGTCCTTAGCTGCTTTATCATGCCTGTTCATTCCCCTTTATAACCACATGACTGGGAATCCAGAGATAAGTAATTTGAGTTTTAGAAGATAATCGAAATGTTCGGATTAAAAGATTTTGGATTAGAGTATTTCTAGGGCTTCTTGATTTCAAAGCCTGAAGAACCGAAAGAGAGTCTGAACAGATGATTGCCTTTTCAATGCGGTGTTCTTCGATATGGTCAAGCGCCAGACCGATAGCACATGCTTCCGCAGAGAAAATGGAGGCAACATCTGGAAGTCGGATAGAGGAGCAGTGATTAGACGTACAGCATGCTGCCGCAACATTATCACCATCTTTTGATCCGTCAGTGTAGATCTGAACATGGTCAGGGAAAGCCCTAATGCACTCCCCCTAGATTTTGCCCTCCTGTAGAGATAAAAATCAAATGAGCCATGGTGTACAATTCTGATGTCCCCCAAAATGGGGTTGTCGAATGTTATATTAAGTTCTCAGCAAATAAATTTTGAAAATTCCTGCCAAATGTTGGTATGAGCTTTTGATTTTGTCTGAATATGTCCTGGTGTTGTGGATTAAATACAAGATCGAATGCGGGGTTTTTGGGATTGGATTTCAGTTGGGCAGCATACTGTAAGGATAATTTCTTTCGTCGATCGTCTAGAGATGGCTCATTAGCTTCCACATGGAGACTCTTCACAGGTGTTGTTCGAAAAGCTCCAAGTGCCAGACGCAGTCCCTGATTCTGGATAGGGTCAAGCATCTGTAGATAGGAGCTGCGAGCCGATCCATAGACAATAGAGCCGTAGTCAAGTTTTGATCTAATAAGTTGCCCGGTAGATACGCAGAAGCATTTCACGGTCTGCACCCCAATCAGAATGGGACAGAGAACTCCGTAGAATGTTCAACGCCTTCGAGCACTTATTCCTTCAGATGTTTGATATGTGGAACAAAGGGACAGTTTCGAATCAAATATTAGTCCAAGAAATTTAGTTTGTTCAACTACTGGAATTTTAATTCCATTGAGTGTGAGGTCAGGATCATTGTGTGGTTTTCGTTTTTGACAGAAGTGCATACAGACAGTTTTTGATCTTGAAAATCTAAAGCCATTTTCGTCAGCCCAATTTTGTAATTTGCCTAAACATTGTTGTAGTTGTCGTTCTATAGTGTGCATGTTTTTTGATCTGTAACAGATCAAGAAATCATCCACAAATAGAGACCCTTCCGTAGATTGGCCAAGACATTTAGTTATGCTGTTAATTTTTAGTCCAAAAAGTGTGACGGACAGGATACCACCCTGAGGGACGCCCATCTCCTGTGTTTCTGTTTCTGAATAAGTTGAACCGTTCGAACTTTGAAAAATGCCTGTCAGATATAAAAATTTGATATATAAACTTTGGCAAATTTACCACGTATACCGATATCATGGAGATCGTTCATGATTCCATATTGCCAAGTTGTGTCGTATGCCTTTTCAAGGTCAAAGAATACGCCCACAAGATGTTCTTTCTTGGCAAATGCTTCTCGTATAAATGTTTCTAGTCTAATCTAAGTGGTCTAACCGTTCCCCTGCGGTTTCTAAAGCCGCTTTGCAAAGGACTTAAAAATATTGTTTGATTCCAGGAACCAAACTAATCTGGTATTTATCATACGTTCTAGAGTTTTTACAAATACAACTCGTCAATGAAATAGGACGATAGTTATTGGCATCAGTAGCATCTTTCCCGGGCTTCGGAAGGGGTATAATAGTAGATTCCTTCCAAGACTCGGGAATTTTGCCAGAAGAGTAAACTTGATTAAATATAGTTAAAAGACATTTTAGTGAAGAGTCTGGTAATTGTTTTTTAAAAACATATATGGAATTTCGTCTGGTCCAGCTGCCGAGTCCTTTGATTTCTCAAGGGACTCGAGCAATTCTGGTATCTCGAAAGGCCTATTGTAACTTTCACTATTGGAGGATTTAAAATTAAGACGTCTCTTTTCCTTTTCCTTTTTAAATTTTTGAAATTTTTTGGAATGATTTTTGATGGATGAATTTTTAGCAAAATTTTTGGCAAAGGCGTCAGCTATTTCGGATTTTGAAGGAAAAATATTTTATTGTTGTTAATGAGGTGGGAGGATGGTGTTGCTTTTCTTTTCCCACTGATTTTTCCAATCATTTCCCAAACTTTCTTCGAAGATGTATTGGAATTAAATTTTGAGACGTACTCTTTCCAAGTACTTTTCTTGTCGGATTTGATAGACCTTCGAGCTTTTGCTCTCCAAATTTTAAAATTGTTATAGTTTGAGACGGTTGGCGAAGCCAAGTACCGCCTCAGAGCGGAATTTCTACCAGATCTATTGATAAATGAATCATTTGAGAGACGAAACTTTGTAGGTTTTGGCACGGATTTTGGTATGGTTTTTGTAGCGATAGAAGTGAGCGCTTCTGTGAAAATTTTAATGGGGTCATCGAGGTTCAAAAATTTATCCTCAATGAGCTCCTCTGCGCACAAATTTTTAAATTGAACCCAGTCCGCCTTATGTAGATTCCAACGAGGAATAGGCTCCTCAAGTTTTGGTGACCCTATGTTTTTAAGTATAATTGGAAAGTGATCGCTCCCACAGAGATCACCGTTGACCATCCAATCATAATCCAGAAGAATTGATGGATGGCACAACGATAAATCAATGTGGGTAAGCGAGCCAGAGGCAGGGTGTAAATATGTTGGGGCATTGGTGTTATAAAGACATAAGCTGTTTTTATTAATAAAATCTTCGATACGTCTACCTCTATCGTCAGTGCCTGGGGAGCCCCAGAGGCTATTATGACCGTTAAAGTCACCCATGATAATATATGGCACTGGTAGTTGTGATACGATGTTACTCAGTTCATCACAACTAAATGGAGTATTTGGAGGTAAATATATAGAACAGACTGTTATTTTTCGGTGAAGAGTTGCGCTTATAGCAACAGCTTGTAAGGTGGTATTTAGCTGAATGTGTCTGTGAGGAACGTTTTTATGCACCGCCACCGCCACACCACCTGATGGGCGGCCACCTGTTGTTGGAGTTTTTGGTGTATAGTGTAAATTGTCGGAGATTGATGGTGTCTTTCAGCATTATTTCTTGAAGGCAGAATATGGATGGGTTTTTTGTTTGTATAAGATGTTTTAATTCTTCTATGTTCGCTTTAAATCCGCGTATGTTCCATTGTATGATAGTGTTTGTCTCTATGTTGGTCCCTGAGGATAGTTTGTCGGACCGACAGGACTACTTGAAAGTAGGTTGTTTGGGTGGCGATAATGTGTTGTCACCAAATCGCTGTCCGTCCGATAGAACATCATAGATGTTCCGTCAAGGATAGGGTCATCTGATCACTTACTGGGTTTGTTTGTTTATTGCAGGGAGCCTCGCCAGCTTTACCTTGGTGGTTTTTGTCTGGCGTTGCTCCTGCGGTGGTGTATTTGCTGGTCGCTTGGCTTTCTCAGGGAGTTTTTTTTACGTCAATAGACGAGTGAAGATGTAGCACGTCTATGACGAGCGGCGGTAACTTTTTTTCTAATGAGTTCGGTGTTTGGTGTTGTGTAAGTTCTGGAGACGCAACGGTTGGCCGGTGGATTGGCGTTTTAGCTCCAGGTGGTTTTTTGTTGTGGTTTTTGTTGTGGTTTGTTGTTGGGGCTTATATGGACCAGACTTGAACCTGTTCGGGTCCCCCATGATTATTTTGCAGGTCTTAGCATCAGCCATATCTGGGACATCATTGTCCACAGTTAGGCTTCGTGTCAACCTAGGCCTGGACCGACGCATGTTTGGACGGTGACACTGTCAACAGGCGTCTTTGCGCGGGTGATCTGAGCATAGGTTGCACAGTTCAGGTCTGAACGCTCGACTATCCTAGCCTCGGGGAAAGAGACACCTTGGGTATATTTGACCCGTAATATCTCCCTCTCCCGAGTCCAGGCGGGACAGGTGCGAGCAGACGCAGCAATGGTCACCCCCCGCAATTGACGCAGTGACGGTTGACAATGTCACATTCGTCTTTTTCGTCGTGACCTTCACGGCCACAGTACTGACATACCATTTTCCGTCTACAATTGTTCTCATGATGGCCGTACCTCTGGCAGTTACGGCACCTCAATGGATTATGGGATGTAGACAGTGACACTGTGCATTAACGTTTGGTATCCAACAGTTACGCTCTGTGGTAATGTTGGTGTAGCGAATGTTAAGATCAAAAAGTGTGTGTTGGGACCAAGCTCACAACGGTTTTTTCTAGTCATTGATTGCGTTTAACATGAGAGACCGGAATGTCTACTCCTCTTGGAGTATGACAGTATGTCAGCCTCATTGTCATTGCGCAAGGCTGGGCACCTGATTACCCCCTTGCTGCAAATTTAATGATGAGTGTGGTTTTACACACACACTTGAGGCCGGCAAAAATGTTGGTACCAAGGAGGTTCTCCGCTTGTTGCTTGCGGAAAACCTCTATTAGGAGATCACCCGATCCCAAAGGCTGACAGATTTTGACATCTCCAGCAATGCCTTTGATGCCCTTTCGCAATATTAAGGGTGATAAACCTGCAGTGGTCTTGCCACTCTGTGTCAGAGGACATGACCAGAAAACTGTGGGAATTGTGTTTGTTGTGAACGCTTTTTGTTTGTTTGTTGATTTGTGGTTGATTCCTTTTGGGGAGATTTTGGTTGTAGTTCATTTTGTTTGTTTTTTGGAAGCCATCTTTTGAGTTAATTACAATTCGCTAGCTGTGCCCCCACCCACTCGGAGCCCCAACAGGGGGACACTCATGATGACATGGATATCCAATGTCACAAGTGTCAGGATAGGTACACAGATAGTATACTCGCGGAAGAATATTTCGAACAATACATAATTCAAATCAAGCTTGCGACAGCACGCTCGCAAGATTGTACACCTGCAAGATCGATCAGAATCATAGACAATCCAAATTAAAATCACGATTGACCCTAAGCCACCGCCTTCTTGGAGATCTACAAACCAAGGGCTCGGCAGAATGACAGCCGATTGATAATACAGGGACCCATATTACCTCTCGTCTAATCCGGAGTCTGAAGCCAAAGTAGTGGTGTAGCAGTCAAAAAAGGAAGAAAAAAGAGCAAAGACTATTCAACCACCAGGACCCTTCTTCCCCGGATACGAGATGCAACCCACGGCAAACAGGTTGGCTCAAATTGGCAGCTACTGTGAAAGCCTTTCAGCTACACTGATATCAAAGCAAAGACGCACATCACACCCCAAAAGTGGTGCGCATCCGCATGAGAGCAGTGCACCCATAGTCTCGGGACGTGGACCCAGCTTTCATGGAGACCCATCCCTACTTGGATTTCGTCCACTGATTCTCAGAAAAGCAATAAAGTGATCTGTCTTATGTCAGAATGTTGTATATTTGGAAAAAGTTTGAAAGCCAGGGAAAAGATCATTATTTCACTGTCAGACATAGATCATTCTATGGTGGGCCAATTAGATCCCTCTGGGATCTGAGTTGTTATTTCTGTACAATCCATAATAGCAAATGGTGTGTAGGAAACTATACCTCAGCAAACTTGCTAGGCATCATCCTTAATATTGTATCCCCGAAATCTGAGATACAATGTAATATTCCCACTGGGTACTCAATGCACAATATTGATGAAAAAATGGGTTTTATAAAATATTGAATTATGAAACGATAAGTGTAAATTGCGTGATGTTATAAATATAAGAGATATGATGAGAGAAAACGTTCAAATTTTTGTCGCAAAAAAATGCGATCTCTTTGAGATAGTTAAAAGTACGATTATGTCATTCTCATGGCATGGAACAAAGTGTACATGTCGGATGAACATCATAATATTACTCTCGAATGTATTTAAATCATTTAAATTCAAGAAACATGCTCCACTTGAGTGAGGAGAATCACATGCATGGCATGTAAGAGGATACCTCCCTCCTCAATAGATAGGAATGTGTAAAATATGTGTGTCCAATTCGGAGCCGAGAGTCAACAACTTCCTCTGCGGTCTCTCCGACTGGAAAAGTTTAGGATTAAGTGTAGGTTGTATTTTAAACAGTTTATTATTTGTTCCGGTAGACCACCTCTGTTACTTAATGGTGTTAAAAAATGGCTGACTGAATGTAAGGTTTGATGTTAGTATAAGGTAGTTCAGGATCATTGTGTGGTTTTCGTTTTTGACAGAAGTGCATTCAGTTTTTGATCTTGATAATCTAAAGACATTTTCGTCAGTCCAATTTTGTAATTTGCCTAAACATTGTTGTAGTTGTCGTTTCTAGTCTGCATGTTTTTTATCTGTTAACAGATCAGAGAAACTATCCACAAATAGAGACCCGTCCGTAGATTAGGCCAAGACATTTGGTTATGCTATTAATTTTTAATCAAAAAAGTGTGACTGACAGGATACCACCTGCAGGACACCTATTTCCTGTGTTTCTGTTTCTGAATAAGTTAAACCCGTTCAAACTTTGAAATGTCTGTTCGGATATAAAAATTGAAATAAACTTTGGCAAATTACCACGTATACCGATATCATGGAGATCGTTCATGATTTCTTATTGCCAAGGTGTGTCGTATGCCTTTTCAAGGTCAAAGAAAACGGCCACAAGATGTTCTTTCTTGACAAATGCTTCTCGTATAAATGTTATCGTCTAACTAAGTGGTCTACCGTTCCCCTGCGGTTTCTAAAGCCGCTTTGCAAAGTACTTTAAATATATTGTTTGATTCCAGGAACCAATCTAATCTAGTATTTATCATACGTTCTAGAGTTTTATACCAATGCAGCTCATCAATGAGAAAAGGACGATAGTTATAATGGCATCAGTAGCATCTTTCCCAGACCGGGAATTTTTGCCAGAATAGAGTAAACTTTGGGTTAAATATTAGAGAGTTAAGACATTTAGTGAAAGTCTGGTTATTAATTTTAAAAACCATATATGGAATTTTCGTCTGGCCCAGCTGCCCAAGTCCCCTTGATTTCTCAATGGAACTACATTAGCGATTCTGGTATCTCGAAAGGCCTATTGATAACTTTTCAGTAAATTCCTTTCCTTTTCTTTTTAAAATTTTTGAAATTGTTTTGAATGATTTTTGACGGATGAATTTTTAGCAAAATATTTGGCAAAAGCTTCAGCTATTTTGGATTTTGAAGAAAATATTTTATTTTTGTTAAAGGCCCACTACCTTTCCGGAGGAAAACAAAAAGGTTTCTTAAAAACATTAATAACATCAGAAAATATATACCAATGGCCTAAGATGAGGTTACAACACCAAACATATGCAAGATTTCCTGCATAATGTTTGATAACAGTGGAGAGTTAGTTCGCTGTTTTGCCGTCTGGCGCAGTGATAGTCAACTACCGCGCGATATTTAGGACGACGGCGGGAAACACAAGACGACCTGCGTTATGAAAATTAACATTTTATTTATTTTAATCAAATTGTTCAGAATGTGATGACACGCATAGTATTAACGGTAAGTTAATAACTTTAGCGACTATACAAAAATATCGATCTCGTTTTACTTTCCCATTTTAGAAACAAAAAGCCGTTTCGGAAAGGTAGTGAGCCTTTAATGAGGTGAGAGGATGGTGTTGTTTTTCTTTCCCCACTGACCGTTAAAGTCACCCATGATAATATATAGTACACTGGTAGTTGTGATACGATGTTACTCAGTTCATCACAACTAAATGCAGTATTTGAAGGTAAATATATAGAACAGACTGTTATTTTTCGGTGAAGAGTTACACTTATGGCAATAGCTTGTAAGGTGGTATTTAGCTGAATGCGTCTGTGAGGGACGTTTTTATGCACAGCCACACCACCTGATGCGCGGCCACCTGTTGTTGGAGTTTTTGTATCCCTTGGTGGCCAAAATGAGACTTCCCCGAATCTAAGATACATGTAATTACCCACTGAAAAGTTTGAAAACAATGAGGTTTCGAACGGTAAATACGGCCATGATGTCTGGATATATGATTAATTTAAAGATGCTCAACCGCAGACAGGGCATAAATGATATTCATTATTTGACCAATAATTGATGTTTACTCGTATATATATATATGCTTAATTAACACCAAATAAAAATTTTAAAAAGATTTATTTCGCCTTTGATGCATGCGTAAATCGGTACTTTATCCCATATAGAAATATAATGTCACGGATTTTTTTTCGGGATGCAATTAATTATTTTTCATATTTTTAAACTTGAAGTAAAATTAAAAGCTCAAACTTTTCAATAGTTATATAATGGTATAAAGTAAGTAACTATTGTAACTGAAGAAAAATACTAAATTTGATAGTGAAAAAAATACTATTTGTCAGCGATGGAGCATCTTAAAATTTAATGTTCCATTATTACTGGTCACAGACACAGATGCTAACATTTTGCTGATTGGTGTTTGGTAAACTTTTTTGAACTTTGAAGAGTGATATATGGCCGTATTAAGTTAAGAAATACGATATAAAATAGATAAAAGCATCATCACTGTTCCGAGTGTTCAAACACAAATTTACGTAAATTAAATATTAAATTCCAGCACCTTGATAAAGAATAAGGCCATGACAGGCTTAGAAGTTAAGACATGATTTTCCTTCGTTTGATGTGTGTGGCATTGGCAAATATTTAATTGATGACTGTGTAACTTATTTAATTCAGCAAGCACATACATACACACTATCTGCAGTCCACGATTATACATTTAACCTGTAAGAGACTTACGATATTATAGATATACTTCCTACTTCCTATCTGCAATATTGTAGCTCAAAAGACTTTTTAGACAGAAAATGGTGTCGTCTTTAGAGCTACAATTGGTACCTATTACTGCTAATGGAGCAAAGTAATGATTATGCAAACCATTATAAAAAGCTTATTTGCATTTCATCTTACTTGTTCAAATCGCTACTAGGCAATAAAACAGAACCTAGTATAGGCAGAAGGTAAATCGGGGTGGGACCCAATTGGGGAATATAGATGTAAATCTTCAAATTCCTTCAGAAAGAAACAATGAACTTGTATTCAGAACATTACTTGGCATTACAAACCATGTGAGCGATACAGGCTTCTCTGGCCTCTTGTTTTAATAGTCCAACATAGTAAATGATAAATTTAAAATTAAATTTTTTTAATTCTAATTTAAGATTTGAGGAGGCAGCATACTTCTGCAAATATAGCATCACAATCTCACTGTTGAAGGTAAAAGTGGAATCTCTCGATTCTTATCGCTTATCGTATAATGCTGCGAATGGACGTAAAGCAATCGAACTGTTGGACATGACTCTAGGTGTTACTATCTTGTGGTTAAACATTACCCCTTTTCAGTTTGCTGCCGTTCATTATATGGTGGCTAAGGGAGGGTAGACCTGTATGGGATTTTTAAAACCAATTATTGTCAGGGGATTAATGAATGCACTAATTTGCTGAACCAGCAGCTCTTGAATGAGGGATAAACACTTCACAATTTGATTAATGGATGTCCCAACACACGATGGAACAGTACCTATGCAATGCTGTCACGAGTCTTGCGGAACATATTCTCGGGTGGCTTCTAAAACAACATATTTATTTTGTAGCAAATGAGTCCTACATGTATACAATCAGGCAAACACAGACAAGGAATCGCAACAATCCACAATTGTGCGCATTTACGTTTGAGGAACAATTGGTTTTAATAATGCCATATCCTGGCCTCTCTCTGAATCCAGAAAATGCCGACAGTAAGTTTCTCTTCAGAGGGAGACCCTAACGCTACAGAAAATCATGCCGATACTCTTGCCCTAAGCTGTGAAATCTGTCAAGAAGGTATCATTGTATTCAAATCACAGGAGCTTGCCCCAGCTGCGAAAATCTGTCAAGAGGCTGATGCATGCTGAAATGCAAAAACGGCACTGATGTTGTAGTTTTATGAAAGGGAGCAAATCCCCAACGCAAGAGTCAGAGAGGAACTTTCAAGTACATGGGGTGTGTAGTCAGCCAAAACGAGCTAACCATACTTGAATGATGGAGAAGAAAGAATTGCCACTTCTATCCTAGAGAGGCATGTATTGGAAGGAAGTACCTTCCCGTACTTGCCACATCCGTTCCTTCAGAAAGGATTTTTAGAATCTTATCCACATATGTGAATGATGACCGAGATGATTGGGATAACTACCTCCGTTTTGTGACAGCAGCTTACCGTAGTTCAGTGCACGGAGTGCAACAATCTAGGGTTGATACACCCAATATGACTTTAATGTTTGGGAGAGAAGTTTAATCTTCCTATTCAGCTGTCAGTTGGGCTATTCATGACCCACTCACTGGAAAGGTACGAAAATGTGTGCTAAATCTAGGCCTATGTGACGGTACTGAGAGATAAACCTGTATTGCCATGATATATGAGATCGGTCATAGGAAGCATCTTGGGAAACAGTGCTAAATGGAAAAGGCGTTTGTTTGTCTTGGTCTTAAGATTTTACGGCCCATCGACAACAAACATGGTCACATTAGGTGCCAAAAACTACAAGTCCATGCATTAATATCACAGGATAATAAGGGGGGATCAGGGTGTAAAGAAAAGGCAGGTAAGGACTAAAACACAGATTGTAAACGTTTATTTGCGATAAAAAAAAAAGGTTTGCATTGGATAAAATCTAGTTTTGGCTAAAACACATGAGAAAACTCATGCACTAAGTTGATGAAACGTTGAAATGTTTGACACTACTATTGGTACTAATACGACATGATATGATAGAGAAAACGTTTATTCTTTCTCGTTTTAAAATACAGATTTCTTTTGAGATAATTAAAATGAACGATTATGTCTCCACCCGGCGCATGAAACAAAGTGTACATGTCGGACCCCCCGGACATCGTGACGTACTTATCTCGGTATGTGCTTAAAATCAATACAGTGCACTAAAATATGTTCCATCCACTGTGAGAGGAGAATCACATGCTTGGCATATTGGGGAGGATCCGTCACCCTCTTCCAATAGACTAGAGAATGTGGTAAAATACTGTGTGTCCAGTTCGCCCGAAAGAGGAAGAGAGAAAAAATTTCCATCTCGGCGGTACTACGTCACGACTGGAGCAGTTTAGGCATTAAGGTGTCATGTTGAATTTTAAAGCAGTTATATTGTTTGTTTTCGGTAGACCACCGCAGTTGCACATGGTTTTGATGGCATACTGA
Organism: Argopecten irradians; assembly: GCF_041381155.1. Taxonomy (NCBI): domain Eukaryota; kingdom Metazoa; phylum Mollusca; class Bivalvia; order Pectinida; family Pectinidae; genus Argopecten; species Argopecten irradians. Next base: position 15,283 of record NW_027188248.1, read on the forward strand.
ATTGGAAGTGTGATGTTCGGTGTATGGGTAGTTTCAAATCTGTTATAGTGCTTAGGCGGTAAGTGCAGTCTCTTAGCTTGTCTTCATCCAGCCTGTTCAATCCCCGTTAAAATACCCACATGACTGGAGGAATTCCAGAGAGATAAGTTAATTTGAAGTTTAGAAGATAATCGAAAGGGTTCGATTAAAAAGATTTGGGATTAGAGTCTTTCTAGGGTTTTCTTGATTTCAAAGCCCGTGAAGGAAACGAAAGAGAGTCCTTGTTCATATGATTGCCTTATCAATGCGGGTGTTCTTCGATGTAGTCAAGAGCCAGACCGATAGCACAAGCTTCCGCAGAACAGAAAATGGGAGGCAACATCTGGAAGTCGGATAGAGCGGAACAGTGATTTAGATGTACAGCATGCTGCCGCAACTGTATCACCATCTTTTGAGCCGTCAGTGTAGATCTTAACATGATCAGGGAAAGTCCTGATGCACTCCCGAAGAGCGATTTATGTTCTTCGGGTAATGCACTGGACTTTGCCCTCTCATGCAAACAGAAAATTGATATCCGTGTTTGAATGAGCCATGGTGGTACATCCGATATGGTGTACTCGTCAATGGTGTCGAAATTTATATTTAGATTTCCTGCAAAAACTTTGAAATTCTGATGCCACAATGTTGGTATGAGCTTTTTTGATTTTGTCCGAATATGTCCTGGTGTTGTGGATTAAATACAAGATCGAATGCGGGGTTTTTTGGGATTGGAATATTCAGTTGAGCAGCATACTGTAAGGATAATTTCTTACGTCGATCGTCTAGAGATGGCTCATTAGCTTCCACATGGAGACTCTTCACAGGTGTTGTTCGAAAAGCTCCAAGTGCCAGACGCAGTCCCTGATTCTGGATCAGGGTCAAGCATTTTGTAGATAGGAGCTGCGAGCCGATCCATAGACAATCGAGCCGTAGTCAAGTTTTGATCTAATAAGTGCACGGTAGATACGCAGAAGCATTTCACGGTCTCCACCCCAATCTGAATGAGACAGGACACGTAGAATGTTCAGCGCCTTCGAGCACTTATCCTTCAGATGTTTTATGTGTGGAACAAAGGACAGTTTCGAATCAAATATTAGTCCAAGAAATTTAGTTTGTTCAACTACTGGAATTTTAATTCCATTGAGTGTGAGGTCAGGATCATTGTGTGGTTTTCGTTTTTGACAGAAGTGCATACAGACAGTTTTTGATCTTGAAAATCTAAAGTCATTTTCGTCAGCCCAATTTTGTAATTTGCCTAAACATTGTTGTAGTTGTCGTTCTATAGTGTGCATGTTTTTTGATCTGTAACAGATCAAGAAATCATCCACAAATAGAGACCCTTCCGTAGATTGGCCAAGACATTTAGTTATGCTGTTAATTTTTAATCCAAAAAGTGTGACGGACAGGATACCACCCTGAGGGACACCCATCTCCTGTTTTTGTGTTTCTGAATAAGTTGAACCCGTTCGAACTTTGAAATGCCTGTCAGATATAAAATTTGAAATAAACTTTGGCAAATTACCACGTATGCCCTGATATCATAGAGATCGTTCATGATTCCATATTGCCAAGTTGTGTCGTATGCCTTTTCAAGGTCAAAGAATACGGCCACAAGATGTTCTTTCTTGGCAAAGGCTTCTCGTATAAATGTTTCTAGTCTAACTAAATGGTCTACCGTTCCCCTGCGGTTTCTAAAGCCGCTTTGCAAAGGACTTAAAATATTGTTTGATTCCAGGAACCAAACTAATCTAGTATTTATCATACGTTCTAGAGTTTTACAAATGCAGCTCGTCAGTGAAATAGGACGATAGTTATTGGCATCAGTAGCATCCTTCCCGGGCTTCGGAAGGGGTATAATAGTAGATTCCTTCCAAGACTCGGGAATTTTGCCAGAAGAATAGACTTGGTTAAATATAATTAAAAGACAGTTAGTTTAGTGAAGCGTCTGGTAATTGTTTTAAAAACATATATGGAATTTCGTCTGGTCCAGCTGCCGAGTCCTTTGATTTCTCGAGGGACTCCAACAATTCTGGTATCTCGAAAGGCCTATTGTAACTTTCACTATTGGAAGATTTAAAATTTAGACGTCTCTTTTCCTTCTCTTTTTTTAAATTTTTGGAATTTTTTTGAATGATTTTTGTCGGATGAATTGTTAGCAAAATTTTTGGCAAAGGCGTCGGCTATTTCGGATTTTGTAGAAAAGATTTTATTTTGGTTAATGAGGTGGGAGGATGGTGTTGTTTTTCTTTTCCCACTAATTTTGCCAATCATTTCCCAAAACTTTCTTAGAAGATGTATTGGAGTTAATTTTTGAAACGTACTCTTTCCAAGTACTTTTCTTGTCGGACTTAATAGACCTTCGAGCTTTAGTTCTCCATATTTTAAAATTGTTGTAGTTTGAGACGGTTGGCGAAGCCAATTACCGCCTAAGAGCTGTATTTCTACCAGATCTATTGATAAATGAATCACTTGACAGAAGGAACTTTGTAGGTTTTGGCACGGATTTTGGTATGGGTTTTGTAGCGATAGAAGTGAGCGCTTCTGTGAAAATTTTAATGGGGTCATCGAGGTTCAAAAAATTATCCTCGATGAGCTCCTCGGCGCATAAGGTTTTAAACTGAGCCCAATCCGCCTTAAGTAAATTCCAACGAGGAACCGGCTCCTCAAGTTTTGGTGACCCTATGTTTTTTAGTATAATTGGAAAGTGATCGCTTCCACAAAGATCATCGTTGACCCTCCAATCATAATCCAGAAGAATTGATAGATGGCACAACGATAGATCAATGTGGGTAAGCGAGCCAGAGGCAGGGTGTAAATATGTTGGGGCATTTGTGTTATAAAGACATAAGTTGTTTTTATTAATAAACTCTTCGATACGTCTACCTCTATCGTCAGTGCCTGGGGAACCCCAGAGGATATTATGACCGTTAAAGTCACCCATGATAATATATGGCAAAGGCGAGATTACGACACCAAAATTAAACAAAACTTTGATAAAGCCGGAGACCTTGTGTACTATCATAATGGTATTGCGGCTACAGGAAAAAGTAAAGCTACTAGCAAATATTTGGAAAGGACCAGTGGTTATCGCCGAAAAACTGTCAGATTTACTGTATAAAGTACAATTCACTCCAACCAAAGCAAGCTGCTTAGTAAAGTTATACACCTGACTGACTGAAACCATACAACGTGAGAGATTATTCCAGACTGGATTTCTACAATAAAATCAAAAATTGGATGCTAACAAAGGCAAAAAAAAATAAACCAAAATTAAGTGGAAACAGCCCAACCGAAAATTTGGATTTAATAGGCTTGAATAAGAAAGAGCTCGCGGAAGTGATGAGGGATTTGTTGCTAGTGACTTGGACTGTGAAACAGTCTTGTGTGTGTCTGTAAATAGTGTCACGGGCTGTATGTCAAAACGTTACCTAAATGTAGACGAAATAAACTTAGGTGCCACCTGTGTTCCAATTAATTTGTCAAAATCGAAGATGAAACAATTTCGGGCACAACAGTTACGTCTGATGTTTCTTCCAGACTGAGAGGGACATTAGACGTACTGACAATGATTTTGCACGAGTACATTTAGACTGAGAGGGGAGGGGGAGGTTGCAATTTTTGATCACATGACTTCGAAAACCACGCATACAGAACATCACTCTCCAGATTGAAACCAACAAGTCAACATGGATACTCCTAACACTCCATTACAAGACGAGTTACATATTTTTTCCACTGTCGAGGTTAGATTTTGACTGCTCACCATTTCCTGGGTCATCAACCTGCGTTCAGCTGAGTCAGCAGCGACATTTAACACACAACAGAGGAACGGACATTAAAATCCTGTCAGCCACAAACTTACTAAGGGAGGATATTAAATATCCATTAAAGAGGCAACATATAAACATGATCACGAAACAATGAAAGTATTAAGGTTGGAGCAATTTAAAACAAGATATCCAGAAAACAACAAAAGGAATTATCCACCTGTCCAAAAAAACGAAAACACGGAAATGCCACCGGAGTTACACATACATATCCTACAATTTTGGACGTCTGCCTATCTCCAGAACCATCGGCAACCAAATCTTCAGAAGATACAAAGAAAGGAGCCGGTAATTAATTCTTTGGAGTAAAGCCAATAAGAAAAACAAAAGTCGTGTCTCAGAGCCAACTAGTGTATAGAAATTAGCAAAAGTGACAATAATGTGTTAGAAATTAGCAAAAAAAGTGCCTTTTAATAATACAAAAACACAAAAGAAATTATGACTATCAGCAATGGTTAGAAAAGAGAACTTAAAACTGACGATCAAGTGTTGGCTAAAGTAAGCCAAACTGGAGTTCCACAACTGGTGTAAAGTATTAGCTTCAGTAGTGCATCGGATGACCCATGGTCTTACCAAGAGTTTTAATATAATACTGATAGCAGGAACTACACAAAACTTGTCACATGCAAGTAGCTATGACTATCTTAAGAAATTGGATGTTGAAGAGGAGCCTAGAGTCTGATAAAGCGATATTTGTGCCTTTAGAGATTAGTTATAACAAGGAATGGTTTACACTGATGTGAAGTGATGTGGCAACTAAAAGCCAATATTGATAGTCAACTAGCATCAAGTTCTAGAAGGGCTTGTGACAGATTCATCATCCCCTAAATGTGATTTAAGTTGATGTTGTAATATCGGTATCACATGACCTTCCAAACCAAGCAATAGGTTAGACGTGCTGCATGATTTGTACAACAATTAGGTATGGCTGTTCTGTAAAAATTTATTGGTTTTAACTATTCAAGCTTACTGTGTCCTATTTCATGACGGTTATCGTCCCGATTAGCTTACGTGAAAGGTTGGGCTTTTCGACTATGACATACGATATTGTGCCATTTCAACCTGCGTACTTCGTTCAGCCAAGTTGTATGGGTTTAGGTCCCCCATGTGCACTTGGAGGTGGATGCCTATCCCTGTCTAATTCCTCTACTGACTGAAATATTTAGAACATTTGTCGCTTCAAGGGGTACAAATATGTAAGAGGTTGGACTAGCCTGAGGATAAATCTTCATTTCGCTAAATTATATCGGCAACATAGGGATTGCTATTGATCAGTGAACTATGAAAAGTCTAAGTGATGCTTCCTCTAATGTGGTATCGTACCAAGTGCATGCTACTTGGCAAAATTTAAACGTTTGCCTATGTCACACTAGAGAAAGGCGTTATATATAACAAAAGTGATTATACAGTTCCTTTCCATTAGTGGTGTGGAACAAACAAGTGACTGCAATGATGTCATTGGCAACCTAGATAACTGGTTTGTAAGTTTGGACACGTTCTGCCGATTAAATAAGATACCATCGTGCGTCATGCAGTGTGCTTACAGCTTAGATGTCAGAGCGTCACAGGTAAGTTGATTATTGGCAGTTAAAGGGTCCGGTTCTATAGAAATAGTGGATAGTGAAACCAAAAGTGTTACGTTCAACTGAGTTGAGCAATTAGCCTAACTGGTATGAGACAATTGTAGAATTTGTACCTGCGTTGCAGGGCTCTAAGAATGATACGTCAGTCACTGGAGCGGAAACTTGGCATGGGAAGGGCTTAAACTATATCTAAAACGATCAATAATGCTGCAACTTTGGTCCATGGGGGTAAATCGCCGTAACAGTATTGGGGCACAGACACCCCCACTTGTGTGGTATAAACAAGGGGAACAGCCCATACAGGACAAAAGTAACACAAGCTGTCTAACTGTCCAACAAGGTAATGCCTAGGAGTATCTGACTTCGAAAAGGTCCGCTTAAAATGGTTAGACCGAGGCAGAGAAGTCTGATTGAGACTCAGTTCCAATGCTGGCCGGAGAGAGCGACATGAGCCAAGTATACAGTGAGCCGCAAGAATCAACCAAATTGCATGAAGTGTCTTCATGCGAATCTTCAGGGATGCTATGCATCACCTTAGCAAGTAAAATGGTCCAGAAATTCCACTGTTCATCAAGACCTGAGACATTAAGGCGATACAAACTTATGGCATACAAGAGCCCACGTCAACCAGCAACTTAGCAACACACACACCGCAAAAACTATGTTGACAGGATAGTTTAACATGATGCCTATTCCTCGTTGGAATGAGTAATAAGCGTTGGCTGGAGGTTTCTTTTGACAATTTAGTGGCAAACAAAAGTTCTGGCCTAATAGCGCATGTTGAGGATGATATTTTTTTGAAATTGGGATGACCCCAGCAAGCCTGTAAAGAATCCGATCACGGGTAACTATTGATACAAAATTTTTACCTAAAATCGGACGTTGTCAAGCAGTGCGAGGTTACCTTTTGAAATGCAGTTCCATTTATCGTGAACTCTAGGTCTTAGCAAAGAGGCGCCGATTCCTATGGAGCGGTAGATGCAATTCGACACTTTCATTACGGACTATAGTTTATTTAAAATTGGGATTTAGCACGCCTCGTGAAGCTCGAATCTTCCAAATCCTACAGGAAGAATTATGTTATTAGGAAAATTCTTAAACTTGGTAAATTAGTACAGTCGTAAATGAACCGAATTACAATACAGTTTGGAAAACCTTTACGGGGAATGATTCTAAAGACAAAGCAGCATACAGTAGGAAGACTCTTTAACAACATCAATGACGCCAACAGAAAATTCTTACCTTAATGGGAATCCGAAAGCTAGTCGTGAAGCCTTTGATGTAAAAATTTTGCCTGGAAAATTTCTAATCCATCAAAAAATCACTTCCAAAAAAGAAACAAAAAAAATTGAAAAAATTAACAAGTGTCAGGAAAAACTGTCTGTATGTTCTGTGCCTGAAATTTAAATTCATTTGAAAATTGCGGTGGTTAGGCTTCTTTCGAGATTTATCTCAATGGAGACATTGCTCGATTCCCTTGGTGTTCGCTCAAAGGAGACCTTCTCGGCAGGGCTGCGACCAGGTGAAACATAATGTATATTATGCAAAAAAATCTTTCAGATTGGTCACTATGCGAAATGTCTTTTAATAAAATTAATCAAGTTACCTGATAGTGGCTAAAATTCCTGATATTGGAGGTCAAATGTTTATTATAGGTAAATTGCTGCATCTGTCCAGAAGCCCGGAATCGATGCTAATGATGCACAATAACTAGACCGTCCTATTTGATTCACGAGTTTTTAATCTAGGGATCAATGGTAAAAGTGAAGGGCCAGGTGTAATCGTACAGGAGATTATTAGACCTCTGGACATCAAACAATCTTCTTGAGAATTTGCAAATTCACTTTAGAATATCCTCGAGAACGGATATTTTTTAGAACAACTAAGAGTTTTTCAGACGTGACAACATTATATGAGCTGTTGACCAGAAAGTTTATGACACCATTCTTTGGAATTGAATGAAAGGAAACTACAACGCATAGTTCATTATACAGAGGTGCGAAGACCGAAAATTGATATCGAGTGTACTTGATTAATGGATGTAATCAGCGTCTTAGGGGGACTAAACTCTGCATGTTCAGTTACATCGTAGATAGCACACCCATGACAGGCAAATCAGCAACTGTTCGAAATTACACACTTATTCAGCGAAACCCAGATAAGATACAAGTATGTGGGGAGTTTTACAAGGGTGTGTGATCTAAATTCAGTGGGCAGAGACTCCGACATTTTGGACTTTAGAACAGTGTATTAGCCATTAAACAAAGGATGTTCTTGGTTCAATACATTCAGCGGAAAGGCGAAAACTATGAACTGGATGATTCTATTTAAGCGTGATTCGTCAAAAGAGCATGTTCGGAATTAAAAAAAATTAAGTAAAGAAGGCAAACATGCACGAGCGAGAAGCGAAAAAGTCAGTAAAGATGTATAGGGAAATTTACAAAAGCTTGGTAGTTACACCCTCTGAAGTATGAATGCTCCATTAGATTTTCAAGTCAAGACCAAAACGGCTCTGTTATCGCCACTTCTGATCTAAAACAGTAAAATGCCATACGCAATGATCCTGATGTTCTGTGTTATAAGTTCCAATTGGAAGGACCGAAAATCGTTTTCAGAGGTGTTGGCTCGATGACATTATTAAATTTCTTGCAATAATATTTGGATTCGAAAAGTTTAAGTCGGTGTATAGGGCATAACTTGCGAGAGTATGTGGAGACCCCGGGTAAGGTTGGCTTAGCCTCAACCGTGCATCGAAACTAAAACAATGTGCATAATGTTGAAAACTACTTACTTAGTTGAGCTGTCATAAATAAGACTCGCAGAGGTGCGTAGTCACGTACCGACATCGCTGTCCTCAGTAGAAGATAGAGGGAGGTTCGAAGAATTTTACAGCACAACGGGATCCTAACAGAATGTAGTTGTACGAGGTAAGCGCTAAGACAATTGATGATCTTTATTTAATCTTTCGGATTAGTGAATGTAATCAGGTTTTGAGACCAAACAGGGATTAGTGATTTAGTCTAGAAAGCAATAGGAGAAAAGCCAAACCCGCAAGTGTAGGAGCTTTCCTCGATAAAAACAATCCGTCAGGATAGACAAAGTTATGAATGGGAATTTAGTGTCTATCTTACATGAGTTCAATCTCGCTATCATCGAAACGAAACAAACTTCTTGTGGACTGGTCAAATAATTCAAAGATTTAGACTCATATTAAATATCACATATGCCTAAATAAAGTTCATCAACAGAATCCTTGAAGTATTTGACACAACACATTTAACAAAGTAAAAAAAACTTACATTATATAAATTTGCATAGCTTTTAATCGCTATAAAAAACATATTTTGGACCGTCCGAATTATGACGACCTTATTCTAAACTTACCTGTCTAAAACTTAAGCCAGGTCTAAATGGAAGGAGAGGTGTCCCGTGGTCACATGACTAATTCGCTTTATCGACGTGTCCAGATAGCCATAACCGGATTTGAGGCTGCGTATTGTGTTTGAGTCCCGGGGGTGGGCTGGTGTGTGGGTTGTTTATATAGCGGGTGTTGGTGTGATGTGTGGTTGTGAGGAATTCATGGTCGAAGTATGGAACTTTTCGCAGGCTTGGACTCATGGATCGAAAGGTATCCATACTCATTGTTTTATATTAAGTGGCCTTTTAAGTACCGTAAGAACTCCTGTACAGCTGTATGCAAGCCAATGTCATATATTATAAGCTAGACAGTCTTAAGGTCTCCCGCCTGTGATATACTTTGACTTGTGGCATAGACTGATTTTACCTGAAGGTCCGTTAGAAGACGGCATATGTTCTGGATTATCGAGAAGTCGCTGGTGGTCCCGGAAATGTAATCTCGTGTTTAGGAAAGATGATGTCTGTTGGACAGTTTATATAGAATACTTGTACCAGATGGCGTAACAAGCAGGACTATCTGTATCTGGGTATGTCGCTGTTCGATTAGACGGAATGTTTTATAGAATTGTGCGTAATTACAGTAAAATGTTCGTAGCAATTAGGAAGTTGACGGTACGTAGAGAGATATCGCCATCGTGTGATGCAAATGTGGAATCACCTCAAGTACTGCTTACAGGGATTTTTTCCATGCAGTATGCGGCTGTTCAGGAGTAACCCGGTGCAGGATGTGGGGAACGGGTAGTCCGTAGTTGGGCGTTTACTGTTAGACACTAAGGAAACCATTTAGTAATCGAGAAGCATATGCCCAAAAAGGAGACATCCTGTGGGGTGTGGTGGGGAGCCCCCTCGTTGTAGGGTATCCCGAGGTAATTCTTTTGACCTTTGGTGAAACACACAGGCGCTACGCGGTAGCACGAACTTTGTGGGCCATATGGAAGATCGATGAACTGATCTCCATGATTATCGGTAGTAGTCTGGATGCTTAGATATTTGGCCAAAGTTTATATCGAAATTTGTTATATCTGACAGTGCATGTGTCAAAAGTTCGTAGAAAAACGGGTGTCAACTTTGAATCATAAACAGAAAACATCAGGATATTTTTAGATTTCACAAAGAAAGTTTGTGTATCTTGTAAACAAAATATGACACGTTTTCTGGATCCTATCATTATCCGCGTATCATCTCAAATGTCATTTGCCATCTACGGAAGGTTCATCAACTTGTCGCATAGAGTTTTCTTGATCCCTGTTTACAGATCAAAAACTATTTTTTCACAATAAGCAACGACTTTTTTATCAACAAGTAAACGATTATATACAAATTGGGCTGGACGAAAAATGGCTTCAGAGTTTTCAAGATCCTGAACTGCCTTTTCTGCTACCCTTCTGTCAAAAACGAAATATCACTGCAATTATACATGCATCGACTTGTTAGTAATGGCCCTAAAATGACCAGTAGTTGGAACGATGGGCCGTAAAACTCAAACAAACAAACAAGTTTAGATAACGAAACTGTAACTTTGTTGAACTTACAACACATTTATAAGGATTCAAGTGCTTCGAATGCCTGAACAGTCTACGAGTATCTTTGCCCATTCTGATTGGTATGACAGACCGTGAGAGCTTCTACCGTGATGAATAACGGGCATTTTTTTAAAAGTTACAATATTCAGTCAATATGATTAATTGGATAAGGCCTCATAATTTAAATCGTTGCCTATGTAACATATATGTTGACAATTAAGGACGGCCTCAAAATCTTTTGTTTGTAGAGGGTACAAAGTGAACCTCAAGGTCAGATTTTGCAAGCAGTTTACAAAATATCTGCTACTTCAGCCTAGGTTTTCCTGATTTCCACATGGCTACCTAACAAATGTGACCACAATCGCATGGGTTCAGGCACGCCATCAAAGCATGTGCATCAGGATAGACAATGAAGTCTTCAATTGGTCAGTTCCGTAAACGTTTTAACCAGTACAATCAACAGGTTTCAGACTTTTTACCTACGACTTAAAATGGTCTCCGTTTCGAACTGATCACTCTCGTCACGTCCAGAGGCCAACAGATCCCAAGTAGATCATTTCAAAGTCGTCTCCGAACTGGACTTTCTGTATGAATTGTATACATTTCCGTTTTACCTAGTGGTCGAGAGGGGTAGGAATACTGTACCAGCATGCTGCCATGCATTTGGAAATTTGTCTGCCTCAATAACAGACTGATCGATAGTGACCTTTGCATTGTTAGTTGTTATTTAATAGAGATCGCAAGACTGAGTCCCTCTAATACTTTAAGATGTCTCTATCTTTATCCCATTCATTGTATGCAAGCCGAGAGACCATAACCGTATTTATAAATGTAATCCTCCAATCAATAATATCGTATTCTGTAAGCAAATTTAAAAAATGAACGTTTTCAACATCATACATCGTATCAACACAACATTTCATCGTTTTCCATCAACATTGTGCATGAGTATTCTCATGTGTGTTTAACCAATTTTTATATTCCCATTCAAAACCAACCTTTTTTATCAAATAAACATATACAATCTGTGTTTTTAATCCTTACTTGTTTTTTTTTAATACCCAGATCTTCTATCCTGGATAATAAATCATGACATGTAGTTTGGCCCTAAAATGACCCTTAGTTGTCGATGGGGCCTTAATAAAACTCAAAACAAACAAACAATTAGTTTAGGCCAATAAAGAATGTTGACAATGAACCACTGAGTATTAAAAACAACAGAGAAGAATTTAAAATACTTTGTTTTCAATCATATTATTGAGCCACTTTTTACCATTTGACTCACACAGAATATAGCACTTATTGTCTCGAAGGGACTTTGTATCCAATATTAAGAAATAATTCCAATATGTACATAAATATGTATTCCAATTGTTTCCCGCTTGAATTTGTGACGTCTTTGACTGTAACAGTTTCATTATTCTTAGAACATGATATTATAAACAATACGAGTCTGAACACACATCAAAGACTAGTGCATGAATTAATGAACACATTCACGACAATACTCAAAACACTTTTATCACTAACTGTGAAAATGAAATTCATAATACATTAATCTTAACAATAGGAGCTGGCACTTACCTATTTGTTTCATATCCATGATGCGAGCCATGTATTAGATCCGTGCACTAGAAACATGGCAAATATAAAGTTACAATATAATCCAACAAGATTTATCAACCAATACCATTTCCAAAACACAGCCGTAGTCAATGGAGTATACCTTACAAACAGGTTTTTGATAACAAAAATAATGCCAGCTAACTCATTTTGGAAATGGTGAAATTTGAATATGAACATTCATTGTAACGAAAACATGAAAATTAGTACAATATAACATCTTATAAAATTCTTATAATGCTGTATAAATGTCATTACAATATACAAGCTGTGTATATATCTTCAAGACCTTCTGAATTTCAAATCTTTCTCTGTAATTTAACAAACAGGAATAACCTAGATTTCTATGATAGCAATAGTCACCATGTGTAAAGTGTGTAATGTACAAAGGTACCAATCAGTAAATAATATGACATAATTTTGAGGTGTGTGTTTCACCACTCTATTTCGGTGTACACAGCATGCATTCGTCATGAAATGTATACGCGCACTTGACTCCACTCTTCGAGTACGCACGTCTTCACCCCCTCCACCACACATATAAATATGTCAAGTTCCACAGGCACGAACAGAAAGCACTAGTTATGAAAATTCTTTCTGCAGCAAATTGTTTATATTGAAGTGCTAATGAGTAATGATTCCTTTGATAAAACCAATTTTACTAATTTTGATATAGTATAAGATTGGACTCAACTTTTTAAAAAGCAATATAAAAGTAAAAAATTGCAAAATTGTATTCCAAATATCACAGCAGCGAGTCTGTTTCCTCTGATTCCCCTCAAGTTTCACGAGCCCTCGGTCCTGAAAACCGTACATCTTGGGGAAATCGATCCACAAACTAGTCAAAAACTGGCAATCTTGATTAAAAAAGCAGATCCTTATTATCCCACTACGAGTTCGGAATATATAGGATCTGAGAACCATCCCATTAGGGGACACGCGTCCCACGACTACGTTTCCTACGTCAAGGATGACCTTTTGAAATGCCAAAATCAAATTGGCAACTGGTGCCAGAATCCTTCTTGACTGGGGAACGATAAAGCGTTTTGCAAAAGCTGTCCCAAATTAATTTCGTGTATGTATGTCATCCTCGCGCATGGATGCACAAACAACAAAGCTAATTGCACATGTACCTGTTGTAACTGGGGCTCAAAGAGAGACGGGAGGAAACCGAATTCATTTAGATGATTGTATTAAGGAGTACAAAATTCAAATTTGCTCCTGAATTATGACAAACGAGGTATACACAAGGAACATTCATGAACTGATAGACCCCCCCCTTATGTGGAAATTGTCAAATCCTCTCCATTTGACCGGAGTGGGATCTGATGAAGGACTGTGAATTAATAAAAAAAAATAAATCAACAATCATAATTGCAACAACTCTGCCACATCTGGCCTCTTAAATTAACCTAGCACCAACACTACTACCATCTTCCAAATCGTCATCAAAAATATGTTATAGTAAATGTGGTGCAACACAATACAGAAACAGTATTTCATCAATCTAAATACCCAGATGTCTATAATTATATAAGTAAAAAACAAATGTACCTAATACAATAATCCGAGTTTGTCGGGGCGTGGGCGCAGGGGTTGTGCGGGCCAAATTTCCTCCAGATGGACATTTAAATCTGCTATAAAAATTTTATTAAAATTCTATTTATTAGCAAAATTTTTTCCAAAAAATGAGCCTTTTTTTAGAGACAGTAGAATATACTATACATCAACAACACCATTACAAATCACGCATCGGACGCGTCGGCCCGCTCGCGAATATCGCGCCGCAAAACCGCGCGATAATAATTTAATCAAACGCTATAATCGGCGGACACGAATCCGCCAATTTTTTGTGCAATGCACAAAAGCATATTAATTAATCGCAGAAGTGTTCTGGAACCCATATAAAAAAGGTTTGGGTCAAACAAATCTAACCATGAAACAAATCGTATCAATCCTCTAAAAAAATCAGGGACATGGAATTCAACACAGGGGTGGAAATCAAGTAAGGTGGTGAAACCAGCCAACCGAAGAAAATCCAGGTGGGGGGGGGAATCAGGAGCCAGAGAAGGGGGGGTTGGGACAGAGCAAGATGGGGGGGGGGTGAATATAACAATTTTTTCCCGTTAGTCGGTTCTCATCGCCAAAGTTGTCACATATTCAATTTTATTTAGAGGGCAGACATTTACTGAAAAGGAAAAAAAAAAAGAAAAAAATGGAAACCAAGTTCAAAAATATTAAATAGTACTGATCACACATTTGGAATCATAAGAATCCAATATTCTTCCAAACAATCATTCCATTTCCATATTGGGTCGGGGAAAGTTTTATGATTTCAATTCTAATTTATCATCAATGTAAGTATTTGTATGTTGGACCCATTGATCAGTATCAGTATGTAAAATTATGCTAAATGGTTTTAACTAATTGTAATCGAAATGAACATGGTGAGGAGGCTACTGTAACCTTCTTTGTCTAGTTTCTTCTTGCCTTTTTATTATTCTGATTCCAAATTTGGGTCTTTTTGTTGTTAACAATATATAATTATCAAAAACAGGGCGCCGAAACCTATTGTGAACAACTCAATACCGCGGACTCGCAAAATAAAATAGGTGAATTTAAATTTAAAATAAAAATGAATTTTACATCTACGGGAGTTGTTTGTGTTCTTCATTAAACCAAACCTTGGTAATATATCCTAGTAGCCAAAAATGGGGCCCAGATATCTATTCATTATTCTGGTACAAACATTAACCAATACTTTTAAAAAAAAACAAATTTAAACGACAATCGGTTGTCCGAGAATTGTGTAGGACATAGATCCCACCTGGTGTCCATGCATAGTGGAGTTCCCCTGTTTTGTTTGGGTTTATGTTGGGTTGCCGCGCGGAAAAGAACATATTCTTCACCACACATCTTACACACACTTCAAAATATTCAAAACCAAGGCCAAATTCTTACTCACCATTTCTCCACCCAGAAAATATACGATAACCGAAAACATAAAAACACCATACAATTTATCGCTAAACAAAATAACACACCGTACCCTAAGCATAATTATAACTGTCATCTATCGGCACAATTTTGAATATTATACAACCAATTAAAAATGATTTAACATATTATATTTTCCAGTCCAACCCCCCCCCCTCCTTTTTCATTATATAACCTAACTTTCTTCTTTTCCACAATCTTGGGCGCAATGTGATCATCATTGGTTAGGAATTACATTCCAGAAGACATTTAACTCACAAC
>NW_027188249.1:0-30323 GCF_041381155.1 Argopecten irradians
TACACCATTTGTCATTTTCGGAAGGGTAGTATAGATTCGACCAATGCAGGTATTCCTCGATAATTTATATCGTCTCTACTATGTAATCTATTGACAATCTAATAATATAGTAAAGCATTAACCTCCAAAGGCCTGTACGATAAAACATATGTCGATTCCATTTATTACATAATCTTTTTTCATTCTCATGTTTTACCCTTGTTAAATATAAAATGGAATTGATAACTACTACTTGGGGCTTGCTCTCCACCGTGTTAAATCTTTGAGACATTCAGCACAGCCTGTACATGCATTTCTAAATCAAAACTATAATGTTCAGACGTCGTTCATATTTTGGATGACTTTTGTATATAAAAAAACTTCCGCAGAAAGGGTACATCGCTCGCTTCATAAATTTTATTTTCTACGTAGATCTATTGATGCTCATTTTGGCTAAGGATATAACCTATCTGCCAGAAAAAACAATATATATTGAAACTGCAGGCTAATACAGACGACAGAGAAACAATCCAAAGAAAGCTTTTTGGAATTTTCCTAATGAATGCATGTTGCAGATTCTGATAGTTGATTATTTAGGGTGCATAAGTTTCAAACATTTAATGTGTGGTTAGGTATTACATGCAGGTGTAACACACTTCAAGAATGTAAAATTATTTTAAGTTTATTTCTGACAAGGGAATAAAATATATTTCAATTGTATGAAGACGTTGGTGAATTTGTGTGTGAGGAATTCAACATAATATTGCGACCCCATATGAACGTTTAGCACGATGGTAGATCTTTTTAAACGTTTTTTATTCCAGGTATATTAGATGATCTCTTTAATGTTAGTGATAAATGACCGGTCATTTAACCTGGGCATTAGCAAACGTTTACATTGTCGTCTATAATAAAGCATTAGAAGTGCTTGCGATCTCTAATGATCTATACCACTAGAACATTTTACCGTCTATAATAAGTATGTGTCTTATTCTATTGCATACATGGTTGTTTTCGAAATACAATCCGTGAATGATACCAAGCTGAATAACCTGTTCAGTTCTAGTACCGACGCTGGTCAGTGGTTTTTTTTCTTCGGGAACTCCGTTTTCATCCACTCTCTATAACTGTCACAAATATCAAATTAAATGTTAGCATCAATTGATGATGATGTTTGTATTAAAAACAAAAAAAACATTCATGTCATTTAAGTACTTTAATATGAATGCTATATACTGCATATAAATCAGAAATGGCTTCACCCGGATCTGAAAAAATACAACCAAATAATAATGCCTTAAATATGAAATTGTTAGTAGTAGTTGTGATGGATTAAAATGTTTAGACAATGCACCCGTAAGGATTTTTTCTGAAAATAGAAATTAAACTGCTGTCTAAAATGTGAATATTTTAATAACCATCTAAGTAGCTTTCACTCAAGTCTCTATAATAAACGTATATAGAATATTTTGACTGTTCTCACATGATATTGCTATGAAATCGTCATATAAATATACGAATTCCCATAAGCTATAGCTTGACTGTTGTCCGGCGATAAAACTTTACATACTTAACTGTTGACGTCATTAACACCGATGATATTAATACTGCTTTATTTCTACATGTACCTCATTAGGTTTCTGAACAATTCAGATAACAAAACAAATTGTTTTTATGTCTTATCCGTCAACAGTCAAAGTTCTTTTCCTTCGGTCTCAAGGGACCGAAGGGTCTCTCTTCGGTACCAGTAAGTCGACAGTATTAGGCATTAGAATATACATGTAATACATTGATTTGACAGCCGCTAATGTCAAAAGTATTTTAGGTTCAAAATGTTCAAAACCTACCATTGATTTATGCCGTCTTTGCATCTCCCTTTCGGGAAGTTATTGATTGTGACATCATTATTCTGTGAGCGAAAATACTCATTTTTTCCTGAACAAGATGATGGTCTTCAAAACATAACAATGACGTAATAACACACTATCAAGCGTAACTAGCTGCATATATATGCATATACTTAAACGTCAGAATAAAACCATAATACATTAAAATTATGCTACCTTTGCTTTTTATAAGTCAATAATTTCAATATAAAACTTTTAAAGCTCTTTTAGTTTAGCTTTATTGACAGAAAAGCCATCAAGTCTATCCCTGAGCCCTTCATCCCCTCCTGTGCCAGTAGCCTAATCTGTCAATACCACTTCCACCACGTCTACAGCTACAACTACATCTTGGCTGATATGGGTTGATGCGCCAGTATGGGTGTTGAATTGGCCTGAGCCACCCATTGACAAGTAATCTTCATATAAAAATTGTCATGCAGTAAATGACATAAGAAAAAACCTATTATCTACAGAAACAGTTGCAATTTTTACATGATCTCAGATAAATTCCTTTTGTCCACAATAAAGACAGTGTTGTTATATAATGAGCGCTAATCAATAAACAGTGGAGGTATTAGTTTTTCCTTCCTCATAATAATGACAGCGAAGGTTTACTTACTAAATGCATTTCCTACATCACCTAAACCTATGGTGTTATACGATAGTTATTCGTATAAACTGATGTCACCAATGACAACCACAAAAAGCACAGCTGTAACATTCAGCATCGTGACTTCTGTACTGATATAAAAATAAATCACAAGGAAACATCGTAATGTTTGTATGGAATCTTACAAGGTCTTTTTTACATTATATCTTTATATTTTTTTCTCTTATACCTAAAATCCAAAACGAAAAAATGACCTGAACTGGAGATCAATTCCGACTTTTACATATTACAAGAGTTATTTGACCTGGCGGGTAGGTATCGATTGTGAACGCCATGCGTGGTCCAAACGTAATGTCATAGTTTTCTGAAAAAACGACATAAGGTTCGCTCATAAAATAATAACATCACGATTGATACCAACCTGTAAAGTCTTGACTTCAGATCATTTTCCTGTAGATTTCATGTTTTTACAATAACACAAGCAAATCTCCATTCCCATTTACCGTCCTCCCGCATTTCTTGTACATACCTTGGTGTGTAACATACATTGGGTGCTCTAGAATATCTATTATTGTGAGCTATTTCGCACCATTGGCTATGCTAGAACACCCAATGTATGTTATCATTATATCCGCAATGGCAGATAACTCTGGAATATGCAAATACAGACTAATGAAACCCACGTGAAAAGAACAAGCAACATACGTACATGTCTCTGTACTTTACGCCGTCTGCACTGTGTGAAAGTTATTGGGACTTCCATTTACTACCGTGTCCAAGAAACGTTGGTTCTCTATGATCAATCCTCATTATAGGTAATTACTTATGATAACGAAGTGCTGTGTAATCCGTCGTATATTTCCAGGCGATGCATCATTTGCAGGTATCTTTCCTGGATTTGAATTTATGACATGCATTATTTCTTGATTTTATATCACAGGTGTTCTCCGTGTTAAAATATCAGAGATAAACATGTGTGAAGCATTTACAAAACGTTTTATTCAAGCATATTTTCATTACTTTATTCCTTGTCAGACATAATCGGATGTCATGGTTATCTGCTTGATTTATTAGAACAATTGTCCCGAGAATATGAATCATATTATTACAAATATTTTGCTATTTTGATTCGTGTTGTTATCTTTACTGAGCGTTTTATCATTTTCCAATTTTGTATACGTTTAGAAAATGTCCCGATTTTATTCTTGTATTAAACTTTTTCCCCATATAGATTTTTGGAAATAAGAGTTCACACTATAAAGAAAATGAAAGAAAATACATATGCCAGTGTGCTCGTTTTTGAGCTTTTGTCACTCAAAGATACCTAGTTGACAAAATAATAACCCGTTTTGACCATATACACAAGAAATTGAAGCCATAATTTCCTAATTAGATGTTTGATGAACATGGATGTTTATAGAATTCATTTTCCAATAGTCTTCATTAAAATATATATAACAGTTTCTGAATTTCTCAGAATAAGAACAAATGCTACTCCTACCCCTTACTTTTGAGCTACACAAATGCACAATTTCAGCCATTTTTTGCCAAATTTTACCCCTTCATAGAAAGAGATCTGGTATTAAACGTTTCTTAATATTTTGCATATCAATAGGGAAAGGGTTGTTTCTTTCGAAATCAGGCACAAAAAATGGGGGTCCGGTGTGCTTACTTTTTTGCCCCATTTGAATAATTGTTATTTTTATTTTAGAGTAATAAATGAAAGTGTTCAAATTATCATTAAAATCTAAAAATAAGGTGACAAAAGTGTATCATTTCGCACAATTACGCTTAATATTTAAATAACCATAAACCTAGAAAAGATTTACAGCAAAAATTAGCTCGATACATGTACAGCTAAAAATGCTGGCGCAGTGATGATTTACGAAAAAATAATTTCAGTAAACATGGTAAAACTATGGCTCTATACTCAAAGCGAAAAAGACATCATTTCAAAATGGCCGCCAAATGGGCCATTACGTAAATCCCCATATAAAAAATCTACTAAATAGAAAATGATTTTTTTTTACAAAATCTGCAACTGGCACCTTGCTACAGATATTGATAAATTGTGTTGGAAAATCCCAAATTGCGTTCATTTACACCATATTTAAAGCACTTTGATTTTGTTTAAAGTCGGTTAAGACGAGTAGATTGTTGTGTTAAACTTCATATTTATCTGTATATTTATCAAGTTTTTGTCATTATATGTCCTAAGCCATGTAAATTAGGGACATGTATCGATGATTGATGTGGTTATAATCACATTCATGAGTAATCTTATAAAATAATGGTTTCAAAATTCAACCCGAAAATCATATTTGAGGGACAACCATTGTCAATCTGTGTCAAGGTGTCTTTTTACACTCTAAACATTATATTAAATGTAGTTATTTAAGGGACAATTTAGTCTGGGAATATACTAACATTTCGTTATACATTAGACAGGTTCTCAATGACATTAACATTGCAGTAGTATTTACCACCGTGTAGAGCCCACTACTATTATCATTGTACGCGATGTGAAAACGCCATTAGACATTGCTGGGGTATGTGTTTGTTGTATGTCGAATCAGAATCTGCGCCAGTGAAGTAAAATTAGCGTTTGTCTACAACTACCCCAATTGCTTTTTACATTTTATTATACATACGTTTAATGATTAACAGCTAATAGATAATTAACAAATCCGTTAATAGGTATTTTTTTACATTTACAAACCTTGCGGGAGTTCAGCTTGGTTGATGCTGTAGCTTACACGTGTCTTATAGCGCCGTTTACATTCAGTAGTAGGCTGTTAACTAATGCAGTAGATAAGATTTTAATTGGCATGTAACGAACGCGCCGATTGGCTGAACCATCGATAGCCCGACTGATTGTCGCCCGCGACTGACAAGACAACGTTAAGAAGTAGGCGTAGCCAGCGTATGTTCAAACCCGACTCTATAGTACAATTTGTTTGATCACGTTGTGTACTATTTATTATGTTTACAATGTATACTAGTTGGGCGACACCTGAAGGAGTGTCGCGGATGAAATGAAGAGAAGAGAAAGGGAAGATAACTCTTGCTGTTACCCTTAAACGGGACCAACTCCATTAGGTTATGAACGAAAGGCCGATGGGCCTTAACGGTCATCTGACTATTGGCACAATAACAACACCTCAAAGAATAAAGAAGTGGCACACAGTTATAAGGCAATCCAAAAAACTCATTTATTAGAAAGAATGTGCAGGTCCTGATATATTTAATGAATTAGACCATGAATGAAGGTCCCTTGATCCCCACCATGCTGCAAATCCAATTTCCAGTCTCAAGGTAGTCATTCATGTTACAGGCTCAATATCAGGTCTCTATAGGCCTTTAAGTTATTCACACGAAGTCGTTAAATTTTTTTTAACCTATTTTACCTGATGAAGGTCAAGATAATTTATTTGAACAAACTATATATAGCCCTTCATCCAAGCATGCCGCAGACCCTATATGAGTACCCTGGGACTTTTGGTTCTTGAGAAGAAGTCGTTTAAAGATTTTAGCATTTTTGACCCCTGTGACCTTGAGTGAAGGTCAAGGTCCTTCATTTGAACAAACTTGGTAGCCATTCATTCTAGCATGCGACAGACCCAATATCAGATCTCTAGGCCTCTTGGTTATTCACAAGAGGTCATTTAAAGATTTTACCCTATTTGACCCCTGTGACCTTGAATGAAGGTCATTGTCCTTCATTTGAACAAAGTTGGTAGCCATTCATCTGTGCATGTCACAGGCCCAATATCAGGTCTCTAGGCTACTTATTTATTCACATGAAGTCGTTTAAAGATTTTAGCCTATTTGACCCCTGTGACCTTGAATGAAAGTCAAGGTCATCTGTTTGAACAAATTTGGTAGCCATTTATTCTAGCATGCCACAGACCCAATATCAGATCTCTAGGCCTCTTAGTTATTCACAAGAGGTCATTTAAAGATTTTACCCTATTTGACCCCTGTGACCTTGAATGAAGGTCATTGTCCTTCATTTGAACAAAGTTGGTAGCCATTCATCTCTGCATGTCACAGGCCCAATATCAGGTCTCTAGGCTACTTATTCATTCACATGAAGTCATTTAAAGATTTTTAGCCTATTTGACCCCTGTGACCTTGAATGAAAGTCAAGGTCATTTATTTGAACAAATTTGGTAGCCATTTATTCTAGCATGCCACAGACCCAATATCAGATCTCTAGGCCTCTTAGTTATTCACAAGAAGTTGTTTAAAATCTTTTAGCCTATTTGACCCCTGTGACCTTGAATGAAGGTCAAGGTCATTCATTTGAACAAACTTGGTAGCCCTTCATCCCAGCATGCTACAGGCCAAATATCAGTACCCTGGGCCTTTCATTTGAATGAAAAAGTTTCGCACTGCAGACTGCAGACGGCGCACGATGACGGACGATGCATGATGACAATAGATCGATTCCTCCTGACCTAAAAATATACCTGAGCTTGAAGTCATTTAAGGATTTTAGTCTATTTGACCCCTGTGACCTTGAATAAAGGTCAAGGTTATTTATTTAAACAACCTTGGTAGTTCATTGTATAATATATACTGGCAGTTAACCTGAAAGATACAATATGATTGATTGTCTATAAAAACACCAATAAAGGAATGTAATTAAAAAATGAAAAAATCCTTTTAAGCTACATCCTCAATACTAACTCCATGTGGGTAACTATCACTGACGTAATATCCACTCTTGGAATATCTCATAGTAAACTTGGAGCCACTTCAGAAGAAACAAACTGACCAATCACAGGCTTGCAGAAATCATTTTTGGCTACATCCTCAATACTCCATGGGTTACTATCACTGACGTAATATCCACCCATGGACTAATATCTCATAGTAAAATTGGATGCAGTTCAGAAGAAAACAAGAAGGCCCAAGAGGCCTTGATGGTCACCTGAGTGCTGATACAGAAAGAACATTGCAAAGTTGGTTCAAATCTTTAAAAAAGCATTTATGAATTAAAAGAAACCCCTTTTGGACCCACTCCTCAGGCCCCTGGGGGTCAGTCATGGAAAATTTGTTAATAGGATTCAATGGCCATATCATACTGATAATTCTGACAACATTTGACTCATTTTCTATTACAAATGACCAAATAATGTTCAAAAATGTGTTTTCCCTATAAAAACTATAGTAAACTTGACCCCTCCCTCCCCAAGGTTCATATATAATTCATAATTATTGTAAAGGACCTTAAGACCTTTCCATCTATGAAGAGTATTTGATTCTACCATTTCCACAATTTTAGATGAAAGGTTTTTGAAGTTTAAGCCTATCCTATTTGACCCATTTTAGCCCCACCCCTCAGGCCCCTGGGGGTCAGTTATGGGAAATATGTTAATATGATTCATTGACCTTTTCATACTGATAATTCTGATTCATTTTCTATTACAAATGACCAAATAATGCTCAAAAATGTGTTTTACCTAAATAAACTATAGTAAACTTGACCCCCTCCCCACGTGATTCCATCTATGAAGAGTATTTGATTCACTATTTCTTGAATTTTAGAAGAAGATTGTTGAAGTTTTAGCCTAATTGACCCCTTTTGGCCCCAACCCTCAGGTTCCTAGGGGACCATATAATTCACAATTTTGATTGACCTTTGGCCTTGAAAGGTCTCTGCAAAATTAGATTAGGTCACTGGAGACTTCATCTCAGGTGACCTCAAAACTGAGTCCTGCATAGACTTCCTTTCAAGATTACAGAGAAAGTGACACCCAACTTCAAACCAACCCCTGAGTGATAGTAACCCCTGGCGTATGGAGAAGGATTAGGCTATTACTCTGCTATTTTCTTAAATAAAGGGAGACTTAAAACTTGAATGTGGTATTTTATAATTGTCCCTATGACATACAATTAAGCAAGGAGTTCATCATAATTGCTATTGCTGCCTGGAATATGCATTTTCATGAATAATCATGCAAAAAGTCTCTGCTAGCTACCCCCATTTTATCGAAAAAAAATAAAGTTAAAAAATGGTAATAATAGACAATATCGCCTGGCTGGCACTCAATCTCTTACAAATACAAACATTCTAGAGAACAAGAAATGTTAAACAGTTTTTTACAGAGAAAAAAAAACAAAATAAAACTACTGCTATAATCAAGTTAAATAACCAGAAAATGTATAAATCTATGCAATAGATGTATAAATGTATGTATGTACTTCATATGATTGCAATTACTATACATACATGTATAATGTATATGGTATGTCGGAGTGAATGTGTATGTGTAATAATGTATTGTATATGCTGTATTATGTAATGTACTATAAAATGTCTTGAAAAAAAAAAAAAAAAAATATAAAAAAAATAAAATAACCAGAATTCATTTAATATGGATTATATCGTTTCATAATGACACGGCATCAAAGATTTGAAAAATATCATGTAATTATACATGTACATCACGAATAATCATGTAAAAGTCTCTGCTACCCCCATTTTATCAATAAGAAACAGTTTTTCCTCATGTACATTATGTAGATAAAATAAAAATGTCAAAATATAGACAATATTGTTCTGACCGAATACTCAATCCATAACAAAACATACATTTCTCTGTTTTCGCAATTATTTTAGTGATATTGAGCATTTTGCTAGAAAATATACCTTAAAAAAATAAACAAATAAGCCAATTACCTCCCTTTATCCAATCCAAATGAAAACTGTTCATGTGAAGAATATAAAGTTTTTGATTTAAAACCCACGTACCCTTTTACAGGCAAGTCAGTTGTCATTTTCAACCCTTCATGGTATAAATGCATCTGATCATACTTACATAAGATATTTAACAATATAATGCTTTAATCAAGAAATGCCTTGGAAATGTATAATGCTAATTCGAATTTCATGTTGGGCAATTAGGGTAATGAGTTATATTAGGTGCCAATCTTTCTAATTATCATAACATTTATGAGACCTTTTATGAGAACTCTATTCGTGGGGCCACGGTGGCCAAGTGGTAAAGTTGTCCCGACATATTACCACAAGCCGTCCACCTCTGGGTCACAAGTTCGAATCCTATGTGGAGAATTTGCCAGGTACTGACAGCTGGTCGGTGATTTTTCTCCGGGTTCTCCGGCTTTCCTCCACCATCAAACCTGGCACGTCCTTAAATGACCCTGCATGGCTGTTAATAGGACGTTAAACTAATAAAAAAAGAGAACTCTATTCTACATCCGAATTGTACATCACACATATGGTACCCAGGTAATTAAATTATTTTTAAATCCTTGATACTGCTGAATGATATGAAAATCAGTTAAATAAATCATCACATTAAAGGATCTATTTGTAGCTTTTATTCATACGCAGAAATGGATTACTTGGTACATCTTTCATACTTCAGTCTTTTGTTTTATTAATCATATTTAATTTTTATATTGAGGAAGATTACCTACATATACATATATATAGGTACTAGTATTTAAAATAGTTACCGTTTCCAAGTGTTTATTCATCACAGATGAAAAAAAAAAGTCAACAGCAAGCAAATCATATATTTAAAAGTCTATACCTTAACCGAAATGGCTTTCAATGTATCAATTTTTTTTTAAAATTGTTTTTTTTGATTTAGAAACATTTTGAAAACCTTTCTCAAGCTGATGAGGCTGTTACAAGTTTGACATTCACTACTGTATAGTGAGTGTTATAACTAGGTCTCCTTTTACCTAGATACTGTATGATATTAAAAAAAGAACAGAAAAACTGTTGTTATTTTGGAAATAAAATGTCAAAATATCCTTAAAGGCTCGTGGTATTTCAAATTTTATAAATTTAAGTTTAATAAAATTCAAATGATGTAGCCATGAGTGTAAGATTCTATTTATCACATAACTTGTATTAATCAAAACATAGTCAAAACTTTCAGTGATTCTGACGTGGGGGGGGGGGCGTAGGAAGACCTTGAAACGTAGTGGGGGGGGGGCAAAGGTCCTCATATTTCATAATTTCATTACCCCCCACCCCCCACTCCCCCGCGCCCCGCACTCCACAGGAGATACATTTTATTTACTTTTTTCATATATCATTACATATTTATTGGGGGTCCGAGGATTTGAACATACCAGGATTCACACAACATCGCAACATTGTTGTGTAACTCAAAATAATAATCAACTGATTGTCTTGCTAAGACATATAAAAACAAATAAATCTTTTAAGAAGCAAAATTATTGTTGTAATAGTAAATTCCTTGATTTTTTTTAGTCTTAAAATGTTTTACGATAATCATGTATTGAATTTTCATCATTATAAGGACCGTTTTAATAACTTACAAAACCATTAATTAAATGTTTTAGTTCGCCTTCCCACCCATTACGTACGACAAAATTTTTCATAAAGTTCAAAATGTGTGACCCGATATTGGACCCAGTCTTTTTTCATTCACAGTATAATGTTTAATACATAATTATCGAAAATGTTTCTAACAAATGTTACAAAAAGACAATTGTTGAATCATCCCCATGGTTCTTTAACATGTGAAAGGGCAGTTTTGACTATCATGATAACAATTTGCAATAAAATTGTGATTACTCAATGAATTTTCACCAGATCAAATGTTCGAACAGGGTCTGCACCAAGATGATAATCAAAAACTTCCTCATGGGATTTAGAAAATGTTCGAAAAAAATTCTACTTGATATAATATCATTGAAACAGGCTTATTAATCGAAAGTTAATAGAAATATATAGATCCTATTGAATCCTTGAGAGAAAATGTCCAAATAAATATTAAAATCTGTAGGGTGGGGTCCCACTTGAAATGGTAGCAGTTGGAACCATTACATTTGTTTAGTTTAACGTGGTTCGAGATGTTAAGAGTATAACAGACCGAAAGCAGGTGAATCCTGAATTCGAACTTTGTCAACCGAATATATCATTTACAACCTCCGTTCGGCAATCATTCGTAATTCTACGACGCCAAAATGAAAGGCATGCTTATTCGTTCTACAACATTTAGCCTTCGACAACTGCTGTACAAAGTTCAAAATACTGAATTGCTAAATATTCCATTTATGGAGATAGTTAATTTACATGTATGCTTTAATCTTTCACAAACAGTCGGGGTAATCAATCTGATTAAACGGACGGCTCCTTAATTATAACGCAGTACAGTTGTCTAGTTTACTATCTACAACTTACACAGCAAAATTTTAAAGATGAAGCTTCTTTAATGTTATTGAAGAAGTCACCCAGTATGTACAGTAACTTAAGCCAGTAAGCAATTATTATGTGTCATGTAAAACTTAGCAGTGCATACAAATGTCTGATAATATCTACATGTAATAATATTTTGATCTATCCATTGTCAAACTACAAGTGTACAAAACCATTTTTCTTTTTGTTTTCTTTAGTTCGTCTAACCCATTCAGACTACTTAAAACGTATATTCGGTAATGATGTTGTGCTTAGACTGAAAGTCATTTCGCCATTTCAATTTTATGATACCGAAAATGGACTTCCGCATGTACCGAAATGACATGTAACGAATGGTACGTAAATATTCCAGATGTACATGTGAGCCTACGCACTAAATGATTGAAATCGAAAACGATATGTGCATTGACTTTATGGTTTAACTAATAATTTAATTAAAATATGCTCAAACAATATATTAGGAGAATACATTATTCAAACGGACATCTGCAGAGTCAAAGTTCCCTGTACAAGTTTTCTTTGTTATTGATATTCAGTTCAATTACGTTGCTTTTAAATTCTATCTGTTGTAGATTTTTTAGAACACATGCATGGTTCTGTGTCAGACAGTCACCATTCGCCGATTTGATCATGCTAACAGACTGTAAATGTGTATACCAAACGTTATATTTGCAGTGGTGTAGGACAAAAAACAATGTCAGGTGTATATCTGATAATACTAATATCAACCGATAATGATAAGATTGATGTCTATAACAAGTGCAAAATGAATTTAAAGATACTTCATTGTATAGCACAGGATTTAACTTGAACATCACATGCATTATTATATTCAATTGGTGTTTTTTACTCAAAAGCGATACAAATGCCACCAACAGGGGGCAAATCAATTTCGGTCATAGTAAGCTATTTGATAGTCTGTCGCCAAGATGCAGTTTTTGTGCGTACATCATTCTTGACAGTTACAAATAGATTAATTTCCATCTTTGCACATTGTTGTGCATTTTGTTTTTACACATTTAATTTGATGACAACTAGTGCATTTGTTTTTTTTCATTTACTCATTTTATAATGTTTAGTCAACTTTTACCCCTGAAGCTTTCAAAAAATTTCACTTCATTTTTAAATGGTACATGTTTCATTATGAACCGGTCCATTTTTGACCAATATTCTTCCGAAGCATGTTGCGCCATGGACCCTACTGATATAAACGAGTAGTTGTGGTTTATTACCGAGAACCTAGACGTTAATTTTATACAAATTCTTAGGCAAACTGTTTATTTGGATTGCTGTATTGAAAAAAATCACCGGTGTAAAGTTTATACATATTAAGTCATTTGGCCATTAACGTTTAATTGTCACCAGTTGAAAATTAAACAAAAATGATGTAGCTAAATGCCATTTTACTATGCATTGCCCATGATCTCAAATTGTTACGTTTTTACTAGTTTATTTCACTTAAGTCGACTTAAAATGATCGTGAATTTGACCCTGTGAACTAATTCAAAATAAGTCATATGTGTGAACAAGCCAAAATGGTTAGCCATTTATTTAGCATGCATGTTGACCCAATATCAGATCTCTTAGGATCTTTAGGTATTCACAAAAGTTGATAATGATTTTTTAGCAATATTTTGACCCCACTGTTCCTTGAATTACAAGGGGTCATTCAGCCCTTAAAGAGTGTTGTTTGGTAGCCTTCATTTTTTTATTACACTAGACAAATATCAGAAACAACTGTAAGCCTTCTTATTTTAACTCCATGAGGTTTTATAGGATTTAGACTACGGGGGTCTGTGACGTTCATGATCCAGTTGTCATTGGTCATTCATTTCGAACTTAAATTCTAGCCTATCTCCCAACGTGGTTATGATTCAGACTGGTCGTCAATTTCTAAATTGCATTTGAACGTTTTAGACTCTCATTTAAGATACTTTTAGTCAGATATTTGAACAAAATTTTTACAATGAAATTTGTTGAATACCAAAGGCAAATTATGGGGGGGGCGTACTGCTTGTATTACCTTTCTTTGTATCTTTTATTGAATCGGGGTAATAATTAGAATTTGACTGGGCTAGTTATCCTGGGTTTATAATTGGGGAAGACATTTTCATTCAACAATAAAGGAATGTATTTTAAAAATGAAAAAAATCCTTTTAAGCTACATCCTCAATTACTAATTCTCCATGGGTTAACTTCACACTGAAACTTTCCATAAATGTCTTGATTTTGAATTCGGCTATCCTCATGTTTCTGTACGCTTGGAGCCACTTCAGAAGAATACAAACTGACACAATCACAGGCTTCTTCATTTTTGGCTACATCAATGAATACTCCAGGGGTTACTAGGTGTCCGCATGGAATATCTTGGAAATATCTTATAATGTGAAATTGGATGAAGTTCAGCTCAAGCATGACATGCGAGGCCCAAGAGGCCTTGATGGTCACCTGAGTTTGTACAGAAAGAACATTGCAAAGTTGGTTCAAATCTTTAAATAAAAGAATTTTATGAAATTTAAAAGAAATTAGTCCCTGTTTGGAACCCACTCCTCAGGCCCCTGGGGGTCATCATGGAAAATTTTGTCTGAATGTTCCATATAGGATGTAAATGGCCATATCATACTGAAATTTCTGAAAATATTTTTGACTACATTTTATTTTACAATAAACCAAATTAATGTTCAAAAAATTTGTGTTTTTCCTATATTTAAACCTTGACCCCTCCCTTGAGGGGAATGTCATGGGTGCCCCAAGGTTCATATGTTAATTCATAATTATTTTAGTAATGGACCTTAATATTGGGACCTTTTTACCATTATAATGAAGAGTATTTGATTACTACCATTTCATGAAATTTTAGATGAAGGTTTTTGAAGTTTAAGCCTATCCTATTTGACCCATTTTAATAAAAGCCCCACCCCTCAGGCCCCTTGGGGTCAGTTATGAATTCAATATGTTAATATGATTCATTGTGACCATTTTCATACTGATAATTTGATTCATTTTCTATTACAAATGACCAAATAATGCTCAAAAAATGTGTTTTACCTAAATAAACTATAGTTAAACTTGACCCCCTCCCCAGTGAATCCATCTGTGAAGAGTATTTGATTCCACTATTTCTTGAATTTTAGAATTAGAAGATATTGTTGAAGTTTTAGCCTAATTGACCCCTTTTGGCCCCAACCCTCAGGTTCCTAGGGGACCATATAATTCACAATTTTTATTGACCTTTGGCCTTGAAAGATCTCTGCAAAATTAGATTAGGTCACTGGAGACTTCATCTCAGGTGACCTTTTTTTCAAAACTGAGTCCTGCATAGACTTCCTTTCAAGATTACAGAGAAAGTGACACCCAACTTCAAACCAACCCCTATGTAGTGAAAGTAATACAATTTTATTGGATGTAAGGATTAGGCTATTATATCTGCTACCTGTTCTTAAATAAATGTTGGGCACTTTTCATTGACTTGATTTGTGTGGTAAATTATAATTGTTTACCAATAGATGAAATGTAACTAATTTATTTAGTATAAAAAGGAGTTCTATTTGATTAATGTATGCTGAATAATTTTCAATGCATGCAAAAGTCTATGCTAGCTACCCCCATTTTATCGAAAAAAAAAGTAATAAAAAATGGTAATAATAGACTATTAATCGCCTGGCGGCAATGGATTAGCTATTCTTACAGGCTTTATTTTAAAGTAATTATTTCTTAGAAAAAAAGAATGTGGCATTTTAAAAGTTTTTTACATAAAAAAAAAATAAAATAAAAAATTGTATTTTTCAATATGCTTTTTCAAGTTAAAATAATATTTAATAATAAAATTCTGCTAAATCCCATGTAATTATTCGTAAAAAAATTTTTGTAAAAAAATGTACTTATACATAATTGCAATTAATCTATAAAATACACATGTAATTAATGTATAAAAGAAATGTCCGGAGTTGCAATAACTTATTGTATCGGCCTGTATTATGTAATGTTAAAACTATAAAATGTCTTGAAAATAAAATAAAAAAAAAATAAAAAAAAAAAATAAAATAACCAGAATTCATTTAATATGGATTTATCGTTTCATAATGACACGGCATCAAAGATTTGAAAAAACAAAATATCATGTAATTAACATGTTTGAACATGTACATCACGAATAATCATGTAAAAGTCTCTGCTACCCCCATTTTATCAAAAATAAGAAACTGTTTTTCCTTGTAATGTAGATAAAAAAAATTGTCATAAAATAGACAATATTGGTCTGACCGAATACTCAATCCAAAACTGAAAACATACATTTCTCTGTTTTTGCAATTCTTTTAGTGATATTGAGCATTTTGCTAGAAAATAAATACCTTAAAAAAAAAAATAAGCCAATTACCTCCCTTTATCCAATCCCAATTGAAAACTGTTCATATGAATATTTAAAGAATATAAAAGTTTTTAATTTAAAACCCACGTACCCTTTTACAAGTAAGTCAGTTGTCATTTGATGGTTTACAATCATGGACATCCATACATTGCACTTTGCATAAGATATTTAACAATATAATGCTTTAATCAAGAAATGCCTTGGAAATGTATAATGCTAATTCGAAATTTCATGTTGGGCAATTAGGGTAATGGAGTTATATTAATAACGTGCCAATCTTTCTAATTATCATAACATTTATGAGACCTTTTATGAGAACTCTATTCGTGGGGCCACGGTGACCGACAAGTGGTAAAGTTGTTGTAAATATGACCATTACCCCTTTGTATTCCAACCTCTGGGTCACAAGTTCGAAAATCCTATTACCATGGAAAATTTGCCAGGTACTGACAGCTGGTCGAGATTTTTCTCAAAAAAACTCCGGCTTTCCTCCACCATCAAACCTGAACGTCCTTAAATGACCCTGCATGGCTGTTAAATGGACGTTAAACTAATAAAAAAAGAGAACTCTTTAAATCTATATATCGAATTGTAACATCCTAATTGGACGTAACACATATGGAACCAGGTAATTAAATTATTTTAAATCCTTGATACTGCTGAACTGATATGAAAATCAGATTATAAAATAATTCTATCAATTAAAGGAATCTATTTGTAGCTTTTATATCATACGCAGAATATGAATTAAATTAAAACACATCTTTCAGTTTCAGTCTTTTTCTGTTTTATTATTCAAAAATTGAATTTTTTATACAGAAAGCCCCTGCCCTTCAACATTTAATATTATATAAGGTAATCCGTAATACCAAAAACATACATTTTTGTGTACGGTATTCAATTGAAGATGCAATATAAAATTGTCAACAGCAAGCACCGGTCACATGAATTAAAAAAAAATGTTAACATTCGAATTAGTAAAATGGGAAATATTATTACAATAATATGTTAAAACGCCTCTCAATAAAAAATACATATGGCACGTAAAAATTTCTAATCTTGATAGCAAAACAAGGATACCTAAAACACGAATTTGAACATGTTCAATCACTGATTATTTCTTTATTAAACTGCATAAATTGTTAATGCTTCAAGGCTTGTATTAAAGATATGTGATTTATTTAAATTCCTGGATGCTGACGTTAACATAGTTTGTTAAACAAACTATTGGGGACTTATAATAAAATCAAAACTGAATTCATAAGGCTTTTGTTAATATTTCTTATAAAACGTTCAAGTGATATATGGTTATAAATATAACATCTAGCTATGCCCATTTCGATAAATGTTATAGCCATCATAAAAAGTCAATGCCGGTTTCTGAGGACATGCGATATTGGGGTACATAAATGCGTTCAGTTATTTAAAGCTCATACCTGCTGTAATCCTAATTACATGTTCTTATTAACGCACAGATCTTTGAAATGGCAACCCTGAAGATTTTATCCCAATAAAGCTTTTTATAGATTTAATAATTCAATTTTTTCATGAAATCAACATTGTCTTAACTAGATGGAATTTAGACATTCCCGCCTCTAAACAGTATAAGGATTACATATTATTGCATTTTTTTCTAAAGAATTTGTCAATACCATACAAATCAATGGCTTGGATGTATTGAACTTTGACCAAAGGTACCTACAAATCATCAAATTGATGGGGGTCATTTAAAATGTTTTAATTTTAAATTTTATCAAAGAGATACTATAATGACCGTATTATTCTTATCATAATTGTTTTTTGTGAGGTTGGGATAGTTTGATTATCTTCATTTTTTAATCGTAATTGCATGTGGACATGATTGTTATTTCATCAGTCATTATTGGGAATAAGGCCCTTTATTCAATACAAATTTGTGCTACGCTAGTAGTTTTCTGTATAACCCGATAAAAAATAGTTTAAACATTATTTCGGAATAACTTTCAAGATCAACCGTTTGTTTTTTGCATGTATTCAAACAAATATTTGAGATTGTTTACAGGTACATGGACAGCTGTAAATATATGAAATTACTGCGTTGTCATGTAAAACTGGGGGAGTTATTGTAAAATGTGTACATCAATCTCTACCTATATTTAGTTTAATGATAATATAGTCATATCCATCATGTCCATTGCAGTACATAGCTTTGTTATAATAGTTTTTTCCGATTTATTCTGGTTTACACAGTTGTCTAATATTCGTTACCTTAAAATGTATTTACTAGTAATTCATCTACAATGTTTACATTTCAAGATGATAATTTATGATGTCCGAAAGATTCAGTATACTTTAAATCATGTACCGGAAATGATGTGTATATCTAGAAATTTTTTACGTTCGTTGTTACATTGGTCTAGAAACAACTTATACGCACTAAATAAACGTTTGTGTATGTGAATGTGACGTTTATGGTTAGAAATCTACATGCGACGTCACCGAGATTGATTGTCAACACAAAATCATGCTCCAAATAGCTACATTTTTATGGCAATATATTTCTTCCACGGCATCTTCAAAGGCGGTTACAGTTTATCAGCCTTACTTGTTGTGTTCCATTAACATTTAAAACATTGCAATTGTTCCTGTTGTCACAACAGTACGTCACTCGCGTTACGATCTTAAATTTGGTAAATTCACTTAAAAATTCCGTATATATAATTATATGTTGCTTGTACAAAAACAATCAAATATATCTGATAATGATGCATCCACAATTTCAAATTTGTTGATTGATGTCTATAACAAGTAAAATGAACAATTTACTTGTTACCTGATAAATGCCGGAATTTAACTTGGATACTCAAGGCCAACGTTTTTACTCAACCGAATACAAACAATATTACAAGTCAAATTTTTAGGGAATACGCTATGATCATAGTGCTGGATAAACTACTAATGTGCTTAAATAAGTCGCATGTACATAAGCATTATGTACTTAATTGATTCAAGTATCATTTTTAAAGAAATTCTGTAATTAGTTTACAAATTATTTAATTCTGCCGTTCAATCACCATATAAATTATGAACTAAGCAGAATTGTCAAGGAACAAATCTTTGTAGTTTCCAAACAGTTTTTCAAATGTACATTTTGAACCCTTTTCCCCTGTCACCTTGCATGAATCAGTATAAAACTGGTCATACCACATTGTCCCTTGATTTTTACCATTTTAATCATTCTTCCACTGTTCTATTTGTGAAATGTGTAGATACATAACTATCTGCGTTTAGGATCAGATTTTACACAAACTGGGTTAAATTTTCTTATTGATACTAATATCAATTCCCAAACTTTTCAATACCGTTTTGACAGTGTTTCAATGGATCTAATTGTGAACCTTGAATTGAATTTGGTACCTGGATCCAATTCTGACCTTTTATAATATGCGAAACAGGAGTTAATTGTTTATAAAATAGGTTAATGAACATAGTCTTTAAAACCCATTTTGCTTATGATAAATTACTATCAATGTGAAAAGGCATAACATGTCAGATACCACTAATGATATCCAGAACAAAATGGTTTTAAAACAATTTCATGAAAATCAGGGATATATCAATTATTTTCTGTTCAGTGATATGGTCTTCACCGTAATGCAGTTGATTTACAAAACCACGGTATACAGTTAACTTGTATATAAATATTATGAGGTTTAACAAACAGGGATTGCATGCATAACTTTACCTACGTGTCAAAGGTACTTCTGTTATGCCATAGACATTTGGTTCCTAATTTCAGTGATCTTTACAACATTGAAATTGTTAAATAATTGTAAGTTTCATTTAAGAATTTGTGGACAAACACGCCGAATATATGCAACCGTTTCAATGATCATTGATTTATTAACAAGTAAATGAAAAGAATTTAACTTACCTGACAAATTTCTAAACGCAAATCACTTGAAGTTTGACAATTCCAAGCAGAGACTGAGAATTTGGCATTTGCTATACAATTTACGGATCACTTACAACAAAAAGCCAACCATATTGGACCAGGACCTAGTGGCTTTTGTGATATTACTTTCGGTAATGAGATCATATTTGCGAGGATCCATTAACAGTTGAACTAATTCATTGTAATCTTATTTTGAAATTCATAAATCAGATTATTAACACTGAAACAGATAACAACCAAAAAGATGTGCTTCCACCCATAATTACCAACCACGAGAAGATTTATGTATAAACCAATTAATGTAGCACTATTCTAACCCTTTTTAAATGCGACATGGGCTATTAGATAGAAGAAAAGGTTATACATTATGTGAACATTTTGACGATAATTACTCAAATTTAGAATTTTCAATTGTGTAAATGGTCATATAAATATAGTCAGAGCTGCAATTGAGGGACTGTATGAATCTTTAGGACAAAATGAATTATATTTTGGATTGATGAATTATTGTATTAAGTTAAATGAATTCCTCCACTTTAAAGTCTTAGACAAACATAAATTTGTTAATACAATGTATTCACAATGTACATAACTCAGTTGGTTGTTAAACTTATATTCCTGAATTTCACTTACCACAAACAGGTGGAAGTTTGAAGATGTTTAGGGAAAATATGCATTTAAAAAAATCAAATAACTAGCATTGAGCTATCAAAATAGGTATACATCACTACAAAACGGGTTCCATCATCTATTTTAAAAATTATTAATAGACGAGTTTTTTCATATAAGAAAAAGACTATTGAAAGTCCACAGTGTACCTATCTTGACTTTGTCATAAAAACTCAAGTACAATATCGCCCTTATTAAGACTAGAATAGTATTAAATAGAAGGGGCTTGCAAGTAAATACATACAATTGTGGGGGTATTGTATTTTGGAAAATTTTAAGTTGTTGTCTTGGTGTAAGATAACATAGTTAGCTACATAAAAAAATGTTACCTTCTTAAATTGTCAAATATGGGAAACTTGTAAATCAGAAATTATTTAAGAACTGATTATTTTGCTAAAAGTGGGTGAATTTTAATAAGGGGTTTTGGCAAAATTCATATCTAGTTTGGTTGGAATGAATACAAATGATCATTTTGTGAATACTAAACCTCAGTATAAATAAACATCCTTTAATTACAATTCCTGCATTGTCTGTATACAAGAAGGAAATGGTACAACTGGTCCATCATTCAGCCTTGATATAACTAAACATTGTTGTACAACTGTGGTATATTATGGTAAATGGGCCTCGTCTAAAAATTCTAAAATTCGGGACATTTGAAGTTGTATAAAATCAATATGGCCTTGTTGACCCTCTACATAAACGGAATGCCAGGTTTTCATATTAAATTCAAAAAAATGGTAAGTTTTTTTCAGAACCTGTCACAACTTGAATGTATAATTTCCAGGGGTGGGTCCTATTCTGGTAATCAGAGTATCTAAAAACAAATTGATAATCAAATCAAGTAACAGGTATACAATTAAAAAAAACATGAAACATTTTAGTTCAATTTTAAACACTGGACATATTTATGAATGGTCCAGGATTCCAACATATTTATTGGTCCCCGGTGGTTTGTCAAAGGTGGGTCGTATTAGTGAACTGTCAATTTCAAGTCAATTTAATGTGAACTTCAATGATAAACGGGATCAGTGTCTCAAAAATTAACAAGTCTGATATTTAAGTCTCGAAAAGAAGCAGAATTAACGTGTACCTTTAATCAAGTCACTCATAGTTAATTTACGCCATGTAAAACTCACAAATTAAATTGTTCCCTTAAATTATAGGTTAGTACCTAATTAAAACCTACTTATTTGTCGTGAAGATCAGTATTTTACTGCACTCAATGCCTATTAATTGTTTACAGCTGCAGATATTTTTTTATTGATAACTCTAACTGTTGAGCAAAAGCATATCAAAATTGACATGATTGTAACAGTTTATTCCCCCTATTTGTACAGGACAAATTTTCCTCAATATTTTGATTGGAACCAACAATTCCTTTGTATTGATTGGTTTCAGAAACAGGTAAAAAAGTTAATTGTATCGTTGCATGCTATCTCAATTATCATTATGTACAGATTCTATATATAATTATGTTTTAACCTTTGAATTTTAATGGCAAGAGCAATTATCAATTGAATTCAAAATTTTATAATTCAAAAAGAGTAATAAGAGAATTAATTCAGCTAAATAAGGTCAACGGAATGTCTCCCTCATAAGTTACCAACAAATAAATTTGTTTTTTTATCAAAATCTGGACTTCACTATCATGAGGTCAACTTCGTGATTCCATCCATATGCTAATACCTTTTTCATTAGTCTTTCTTTTAAAGATATATGGAATTTGAATGAAACGATTTTTGTGTTATTACATTCAAAGGAATATAATCCACTGTAATTAGAATTCCAAAAACAGGGAAAAAAAACGGTTGAATATACATGTCCCTTCAAAAAAACATGGAACACTTTATATCAATGCATTGTCAAAGCTTTGGTATACGGAACAAAATTGTTAGCAAACTTAAAGTAAATTTAAAGAAGAAAATCATAGCTTTTAATAAGCTAGTTACAAAGTTAAAACGATGGATTACCGAAACAATGTTATTACTAAATATAAACCGATTATTATCGTTTAAATATTAATTTGAAAATGGTAGCAATTTTAATATTAAATATTTCAAAAACATTTCTATGTTACCATTTATTGGATTTACAATTCCAGAAGATCCCTATCTGGTAATTAAATGACCAACTTTAATATAGACAGTCATAGTATTTGTGTTTGTTTTTTTCAAAAGAAACTTACTTGTACACATGTTGAACGAAGAATTGATTCCCAATTGTCACATTTCATAATCGGATTAATCCTACATATTTGGTACAACGTAACCCCCCAGATTTTTTTTACATAACTTGTCACAATGGTGACAAAGGTTTGTGCTATTTGCAGTTAAAGTGATCAATATATATTTACCATAGTATTAAAGTGTTTCTCTGTAACATTTGTATTTAAGACTTGTCAAATTTCATAATATCATCATCTTTACTCTGTTAGTGAAAAATGTAAACCAATTCAATTCCATAATTTCTAAAGTCCACTATAATGATTGGATGAATTCGGGACCTGAATTGAGATTTCATTCACTGACCTAAGTTCATTTGTTTATATACACAATTAGATTACGCTGATGTCTATCCAAATATTTTTAATTATGGACATGAACATCAATTGATTTATTCACCTTAATAATTTTAAAGTTATCAAATTGACAAAACCATGGTTTATCTTAGATTATATCTTGGAAATCTTTATTAAATTGACTATTATCCCTCATTCCATTCACGTGGCAATAAATTCATTCACCCTTACTTATACTTCAATGAACAATATTCCTTTCCAAAAGCCCAAATATCTGTCTTCTAAAGCTGCTAGTTTATTTAAGATTTCTTACAAAAAATTTACGAATTCTGTTGGTCAAGCACAATTTTATGTATTATTCAGTTAATCAAAAACCAATTTATTTACATGTTTTCCCAGGGATCCTAATGGTTTTTTACAGTTAACGGTATAGGCTAGGAATAAATAAAATATGAAAGTCTTATAATGATTCAATTGACCCATAACTGAATTATCGGGATGTAATCAATTGGCATTAACCAGAAACAATATAGAAACTGGAAATTACTCATGAATACAAAACCATTGATTTTTGATCTAAGTCAGACTACATAGTAACTCTTGCGGATTTGAGTCGCATTTCATTTATAATTTATTAGGATTGGGTCTTCCAAAGGGGGCAAGGAAAAACTTTAGGTCATACGTGGCATTTATTAATATTTAATATCCCAGACAAAAATTTATCTAAGTTCGTCAGAATTTAACAATTACTTCAACGCATGCCCCGCAAATTTAGTGTTTGGATTCAATTAGACTAAAGTATGACAATTTTGGGCACTGTTCTAGCCCTAGTTTTGAACTTAATTGCTAATACAATTTTTCAAATTATTGACATTAAAAGTACAAATGTAATTGAAACCGTTTGTCTGGATGAGCAAGTATTAAAATATAAAGTTTTTTTAAAGTTAGAAATTTCGTATTTTACAAATGATTAGTAGACGAGATACTTTAACCTAGGCATATTTATCGAGTATAAATTTATAAAGGTAAAAAGGTCAATAGGGCTTGAAATGTCCATGAACAAATTTTATGTGCCATGTCTTAAGGGATTTTAAACATGGAGCATAGCTCACCAAGGTATTACATCGTTTGGTGTTTTTTCAGTATCTATGCGATATTTTTTAAAGCAAAACTCTAGTGCAATATAATTTTAATTATTACACATTTTTAAATGAAATGATTAACAATATTACAAATTAATTTATCAAAATTCCTGAAGCAAAATAACGCATCGATAAGTGGTAAAAAAT
This sequence comes from Argopecten irradians, assembly GCF_041381155.1. Classification (NCBI taxonomy): domain Eukaryota; kingdom Metazoa; phylum Mollusca; class Bivalvia; order Pectinida; family Pectinidae; genus Argopecten; species Argopecten irradians. Next base: position 24,466 of record NW_027188249.1, read on the forward strand.
CTTTCCAAATTTAAATTACCATTTTTTGTATAGGGTGTTGTTGTTTAAGTTTATTGCATTTAATGGAATTGTTACAAATCATTTGAGGCCCCTTTTAATAGTATCAGTTATTTATTTAATCTAGATTTTAATTTCTAGAGAATATTGTAAAACTAAGTTAAATGTCCAACATTCATACGTGTTACCATTTAGCAAATGTACAGTAATAGTTAATTGTTTTTACCTATTTGGATCATTCAAATGGATTTTTCTGAAACATGTCAAATATTATTTTTAAATAATTTAAAGGAAAAATTGTAAGCAACTTAGGTTACATTGTCAATATGTCATATTATTGGACATGTATAATTTGAAATTTTTTAAATGATAAAAGGCGTGGCTTAACTGAATACATGATTACTTTACCATTTCAACCAAATGTCAAAACCCACTTATGCAATTAACCCTCCCTGAATAAAATACTTTGCAAAGGGTGCATTTATAATGTAACTAAATGCATAAACTATTTCACCCGTCACGCATAATTTTGTAGTAATTTTATGTTATTGCAAAAAAATGATATGTCCCATTGGTATTATGGTTTTAAAGACACAGGACTATATGAAGAAGTTAAAAATGATGATTTCTAAAAGAAAATGTCTTTCTAATAACATCCAATACATTTAAAGAGATATAATAAACTCGGACATAATATAACAGTCAATCTATTGTTTAATGAGGTTTGTTTAAGTCATATTTAGATCTTTGAACTCAGGAAATTTTAAAGATATAATTTTCATTGATGGTGACGTAATTTACCTCAAACATCGAAGTTACACTGGTAGCCCTGTTCTGTTAATTTTCGTTCTTAAACTGTTATTTTAACCATATTCGTGATTTTTTAAATATTTATGTTGGTTTATATCTTGTTTTACTGTATTTATTATCAAAATTTTAAGTTATCTTTAACTAAAAGCATGTTATTATTTTCTAGCACACGTTTATATTTTTGCTGCTGTGTTATCTCTATCTTTGCATGCGTTTGTCTTTTTTAAATGATGTTAGATTTAGTGGCTGATGTTATTATTTATTTTGCATTGTTTATTCATTTCATTTCACGTGTTAGTGTCAGCAATGATTGTTAATGATTTTGTTTCCCATGTTATTGCCAGAATGTTACGTGATTTTTATGTGAAACTTTGTTTAGCATCAACAGAACATGTGATTATTTACGTGACCACGTTACGAGTATCGTTGGAAACGTTATTTTTTTTTGAAAGCGTTATTTTTTTCGTGGAAATAACACTGCCTATTGTTCTCATTGACCCCCTACGGCGACAGCGCAGTGAGCCGGCGGGCGAGCTTCGCTAGTGTGTTGACCACTCACCCATAACGAGAGCACGGCTCCCAAATATATAGTCGACTGGCGGGTTATCGCTGTCACTGTATCGCTACAGTATATCGCATGTGTGCTGTGCAACTGAGCATGGAATATATATAGTTTTCAGTTACTAGATATTTACAGTTCTCTTTTCTCCAAAGTTTGCATTCACTGTATAAAACTTATTGAAAATTCCTGACATATTAGGGTTGTGTTGGAATCGGCAAGGACGTTTAAATCCTTGGAATCGGTCATAGTTTAACTACACTGTACAAAGATTTGATGTTTTTTAACATATTGTGTATTTCAAGTTTATTGATTATTACGTTATAAATATAATATATATAGATATGTTTCTGATAACGTACGTAATCTGTTTTGATTAACGAAAATTGTGTACATTTCTTGTATGGCTGATTAACAAAATTATTTGTCGAAGTTATGCATATTATGGAATCTGTTTTGATTAACGAAAATTGTGTACATTTCTTGAATGGCTGATTTATATATATCACAACATTATTTGAGGCATAATTTTGGAACAAGTGCTATATATTCAAAATGAACATTACAAAATCTACTATAATTCTATATGATATGTCGTATCGTACAGGGGAAGACACAAATAATATATATCAAATGCACGTCCTTGAATACAGTTACAATAAGCATGATGCAAACTGACATGCATTTATTTAATTAAATACACTGTATTGTACGTTTTGTCTACGTTATGAAAAGTGAAATATATATTCAAGTTCATGCTAAAATCACTGTCAAAACAAACTCCATTGTATCCGACTTGCTACCCACGCAGGGACATGTAACATGCGCAGCGACCCGTGAAAATTGCCCGCGGGGTCAAGCAGTCGTGGATCTTTTATTTTCGTCAAGTATTATTATCTACGCTAGAAGGCCGTTACCATTAATTTTTTTATGTACTGTTTGGAATCGGCTTGTTAACTTAAGCCGTTAACTTTTAACTTCAACAAAGATTATCTTGAAAAATGGTACCGCGACATAGAGTCCATCTAGTAAAGGAAAACCATACTCTACTATCAAAGAATTTGTGTCACGATAAAATGAGGTGTTGTTCTCCTTTCAAGATCACTCGGAGTCATTAGTTGCCGGACACCTAGATATCCGCATTTCGGTGTCAGGACATGTATTGTGGTAACGAGACTTATTTGGTGCGTGACGTAATCGACCCTTTGCGAGGCAGCGCAGCTCATCACTATCAATGCTTGCATACGGCGCTCGACACACCTACCTGTGATTTTCAAAACGTCTTTTCAGCGATTGGGATTGTTGCTACGTTTCTCTGATTATTTTTTTATTATTAAATAGCATTGTCATGAACTTTCGTTTTCTTATAAAATGTTAAGCAATGCGGGACGAAAGCGTAATTGTGAGAACCGCGATGAACAACGTAACCCTGTACAATTTCACCTGGATGCGGAGGCTGGTGGATAATTATGTATATTTAATGAGGGTAAAACTTTCGTGTAGATTTCTTACTTTTTTTCAATGATTTATGCATTCTTTCTAAAGACTGTAGTAAAAAGTAACACATACTTGTATTCATCTTAGCGATTAACATTTTTCTACATATTTAATTCTCCCTCTCTCTTTCTTTCTTTCTCTGCCTCCCTCTCTGAGTGACAGGTCACAGCACTTATAGGTTCTCGCCATGTCTGCTAGTGTGATTATCCTGTTTAGACAGGAATTCACACTAGACCTATACACGGTGGAGAAGGTTAACGGAATCGTTGATGCGCCCTGACTTACGAGGCTCGACTTACGGGGCGCTTATATTAAAGGCTGGCACTAGTAGGAGCACGAAGCGAGAAAATAGCCGACAATAATTGTATACACTTTATAGACAAAGATATTGAAAGGGAAACATTAACATTGAAAGTTGCTTGTAGACGTAAAAATTTCTCTTTATGAGTTGCAAATTGGTTGAAATCTTAGCGAAGTACGGGATTAGCTGGGCGGGTGGTTACGTTATGTATAGTAATCTTCAGAATGTGCACACAAGTCATCTACAAGTATTTAAACCAAAGACTTAATAGTTTTACTGTAATTTAGTAGACATGTAATATTCTATCATAAATTTTGATTCATATATTGTATATGGGGGTGGGGGTTTATACGTATCGACATTAAATCTACATTGAAATCACGCAAAAACTGCAGATAATTATAACATTTAAATTTTGTGGAACTACACGTGTCAAAATTCATGTTGTCAGAAACATTTTAATTGTCAATCTGTTTTAGTGCATTACAAACACAATAATTACTTCTTTTTATTTATTTTGAATTCCAGAACGGTTTAAGAAACACAACTATGTACATGAATTATAGGAATGAATAAAAATCACGATTTTGATCAGATATTAATATTTCCATTCCAGGTTCTGCATCCCATTGAGAACATCTTGGGAAATTTCTGTAATCGTTGAATCCATTTGTATGTGTATGCTTATAAGAAGTTTACTTGAGTAAAAAGTATTGTTTAAACTAATAAATAAACAGGCCGCGATATTTCCCGGGAGACATTGGGATGATCTTTCCTCGTGAGCTTTTGAATCGATCCAAACTTAAAGTGGAACCTTAAGTACTAATTGCCATCATTTACAAGTATGACATCGAACAAGTTTTTATGTTGACAGCTGACGGCGGGAATTTGAAGATAAAGTACATACTTTGTAGGACGTAAGACATTCGCTTCCTTTTGTTGATAAATAAAGTTTTTATACGGACCCAACAGAGGGCCCTTAAGACCAATTTTAGAGGTTTCTGATTTTTTGATCTAAAAACCTCTTAAACGTCTATAAATGGTCTCTGGTCCATAAATAAAATATATCAAATGTAGCTAATTTTCGGATCCCCTGTGATATTACCATATATACATGAAAACAAGTCGATGCTTTATTTATTGTATGTATGACAACAGAAACATGTACAAATGTATTGGTTTATGATAAATTGACATTTTTATTAAATCCGAATTGTGTGTCAAAGAAAGATTTGTTTTTCCAGCACAAATATTCAGAATTTGTTAGAATAACGGCAGAATACTCAATTTTTTTAACAAGTTTCGGCAGGATTAGCTTATGTGCTTTTTTTATTCAGTGTTAACCCTTAATATTAGGGACTTTTCCTTAGAATTCCAATTCGATCAGAAAAATTAAGTATTCTGCCGTAAAATTAAGTATTTTTCTGTCCGCTGTCGCCGCCGTGACGGCCGACTAGCAAACCATCAGAGGCTATCAGTTACAAGTACCCACCTTTGTTTACATGCACGGCTATCTAATGCTACATAGTCGGGGTCAAACTTTTTTCCGATGCGGACAAGTGAAATTAACACACATTCGGCGATAGAATTAAATATTTTCGTCGGTTATATTAATACTTTCTGCGCGAAGATTAACAGATTTTCTGACTAACGTTGGTAATTATCCGAGCGGATGGCGCCGCCGAGCCGTGACGGCCGTGTTACACACGGCTTGCAACAGGGTAAACATTAGGTTTTGGAACGGGGGCCAAGCTATCCGATTGTAGACCTACCTCAGCACTTGTGATATTTATGTTTACGTCATGCATGCACTAAAACTTTACTTTATTTTTCTCTAAATATACTAGTTACTTGTTTTACTCTCGTCATTCATGCTAACCCCCTGGCGAAACATTCATTTTCAAACCTTTTTTTCGGGGAGAGTTCCGATACGAGCGTTAAAAATTATGAACGAACCTGTTAGTACTGATGTGTCAAATTGTGTTGATATACTAAATTTGCTGTCGAGGTTCTCGTTTCAGATATCGTAAGAACCAGAAGATTTAGATTTAAAATCTCTGTAATGACCAGATAAAGAAGATGGAAGAATCTACCCAGCTCGACTTATTATGCAGAACTTATCCAGTCTGAAGAAGGATTAATCTTGAAATAACAATGGATATTATTACGAATTTAATTTAAAGTGTTAGTTTTTACCAATTTCCAATTTGGTTAAGCTTGTCTTGACACTCATTGTATACAAGGCTTTGATATTTCGAATTACAACCGTTTCAGGTACTTCTAGATCATTGTTTTTCTAATAAGTATAGTTTATATCATACTGTACATGAGGTTCCTCGTTTCATATTTCATAGTGTAGGACATAGAGAACGAAGCGAAAGGAATTAACCAAACTGACGTCATCACTTTGTTTAAACTGTTAGAAAGCTAAAGAGGACAATATTAAATTCGATCGTGTTGATTTTTTTTACATCCCTGAAATTACTGAGATATATATATACCTATAATAATGGCGTTTTGTAAACACCATTCACAGAGTTCCTTTGATGTGGTGTTCACAGGTAACCTTCAACCTCTCACCGATCTGTCGACACCCGAATGCCAATCCCACTCGAAACTTCCAACGATTAACAATGGATTTCATCAGACCCATATCACGCTTGCGCGTCATTGCGTAAAGAAATCAATCTGATC
>NW_027188250.1:0-30220 GCF_041381155.1 Argopecten irradians
CTAGAAAGCTTGGCAGTTCCCCTTGCTCCGATTGTTCATAAATTAGGCTATTTTTGTTACATGGGCTTAAATTTTTTTTTTAGCCTTTAAGTTTTCAGATAAATCACAGTCATTCCGATCTACAATATGCTGTGGGCCTCTTCACCATTATTAAGCGTCCCTTTCACGCAGCGAACTAGGGCCTTGGAGGTCCGCCATCTGTGGATTTACAATCGACTGAGTTGTATATATCATGGTTGGAGAGGACAGAGTGGCTGGGGGATGTAAGGGTGGGGATTCCTGTTATTTACACAATTGTGCAGGATATGAATTAGAATGGCTAAGGGGAAACCATCTATGGCTATATATTACATTGTGGGAGCCAATGACCCTTATTGAGGGTGGGGTCCTACACCAATTTAAGGGAAACTATAAAAATACAATCTGTATGGCACTTCATGTACCTAGCTAGACCTCCTTCCCCGTTACAGGTCCTAGTTTGGTCACAGATGTTGCCCCGGTTAAGTTGGCGCGGTTCGGAGAATGTGTCTGCTGCCAATCGTGGGCCAGAATTAGAGTCAATAGGGACATTGCAAAACAAGTTTAGAACTGGGGGGTGGATATATAAATACAATGATATTCAGGCAAATCGTGTTGCATTTTTAGACACAGGACAATGTTCATCTAAATAGCTTAGGCAATATGATATATTGCTCAATTGTTATACAAAAAGGGGCAATCGAGCGAATGCTGTTTTGGGGCGACCGGTTTATTCCCACAATTTTTCGTAACCAGTTTTTTAAGTAGTTATGTTTCAGTAGAAAATTATCTATTTGGTTTTTAATTTCGGCTAGGGTGGTTTGGGATGTTAGCTTCGTTTCCCCCATTGATATTCCTATCATGTGGCGGAGGCTCATGTAAATGAATTCATTTTCATGAGCCTTGTGGCAGGACTTCGCTAACATCAGCCCAGGGAATAATTAAAAGCATATTTCACAAGTTAAATTGGCATATTTTGGATGATCATTGGATTCTCCTTGATCATCAAATGTCTTGAATTTTCAGTCAATTTAAATTGTTATTGTACTTGTTTTCTACTGGTAGTGATGCCAGTTGGGCAGTTATTGACGCCCTTTGATTGATGCGTGGGCCGTTATTGACGCCCCTTGAATTGTGTGGGCCGTTATTGACGCCCCTTGAATTGTGTGGGCCGTTATTGACGCCCCTTTGAATTGTGTGGGCCGTTATTGACGCCCTTTGCTTGTTGTGGGCCGTTATTGACGCCCAATATTAAATGGCAAAATAAACACCGTGGCCATTACTATCAATATTGTGTTTGTTGTTTTTATTAAATAATACAAGTTATTACTACAGAATAACTTGGGTTATTTAAGGAACACAAGTTCACTTGGTTTTTTAAATTTGTTTATTTCATAAATTTAGTTTAATTGATAATATGAGTTGTCCCCCTTCATAACATTCAGCCCCATCGACCTTTTGTAGATCACCGGAAGTGACCTTTCCGGTCTTTTTTGTCACGGTGTATAAACGAAAACCCTCCCTCCCTATCCCTTTAAATTGAAAGAGATTTCTGCGTTGTTTATGCGTGTCTTTTTCAGCATCGCTGGAATTTTCCTCATGGGTTTGTGTTACACCTGTGAAAAGTCGCCATTCCAATAATGCAGTTACAGGAGAATGGACATTTATATTGAATGCTTCAGTAGAGTTTGTGCCATGACGTTGGTTTGTATACTTCTGCGCGTGTGTTTCCTTCGTGCTTTTTTAATACCATATTAGTTGGGCTGGCAGGACTTCGCTAACATCAGCCCAGGGAATAATTAAAAGCATATTTCACTAAGTTAAATTGGCATATTTTGGATGATCATTGGATTCTCCTTGATCATCAAATGTCTTGAATTTTCAGTCAATTTAAATTGTTATTGTACTTGTTTCTACTGGTAGTGATGCCAGTTGGGCAGTTATTGACGCCCTTTGATTGATGCGTGGGCCGTGTATTTATTGACGCCCCTTGAATTGTGTGGGCCGTTTATTGACGCCCTTGAATTGTGTGGGCCGTTATTGACGCCCCTTTGAATTGTGTGGGCCGTTATTGACGCCCTTTGCTTGTTGTGGGCCGTTATTGACGCCCAATATTAAATGGCAAAATTAAAACCGTGGCCATTACTATCATAATATTGTGTTTGTTGTTTTATTAAATAAACCGGATTTTATAACACGAGGCTTTTTCCTTAATACTACGTTTCAAGCTTATGATGAGGTGTTAAACGTTACATTGTTTTCTAGTCTATTTATAATGAGCATTTTTGTATTCGTTAACTTACTTGGTACCACCTTAATAATACTTTTATAGTTGCATAGTGGATTTTATTCAGCGGTGGGTTTCAGAATACTGGGAATAGATCGACATTGAAAGAATGAGTTAGAGAACTGGCAGACATTAAACGATTTCCAAGAACTTAAAAATATTAAAATGCCGTAGGCACGACTATTATAGTTTAAACAACACCAAAACGTGTTAGGAAGACATTGTGTTTATATTGACCTCATTTTTCACAAATATGAGGTGTTCTATATTCAGATATCGGCAATAAATAGGAGGGTTGTTTAAGTGACGTTTAAATTATGTTGGGACATATATATGACATGCCCGGGCGGTCAGAGTAACGTTGTGCGTGGCACGGAGGAGCCGACGCCCGGCAAAATCAAGTTTAGAGTTTGGCAGTTATAACGTAATACACACCAACGTGGCGTTTATTAATGGAGTGTTTGAGGTTCGCTGGTAGCAGTCACTCGGGAAAAAAGGAAGCCTATGTGCTGCCTATGCAATAGAGGAGCATCGGCCCCGTCACAGCCGTCTGGTGTTCCGTATTACTCCCGGTACAATTTCCTGATCCTCCCTTTTTTGAGAAGTCGACATTATTAGGTCTTCGGTAAACCACCATCCCCCCCCCCAAACCCAGTTTATTATTCTGCCACGTTGGTGTCCCTATCATTGCAGTCGGCGGATTTTTTTAGTGATTTATGATTCTTGATTAATTCTGCTATACACTGATTAGTATGATTCTTGACCAAAGAAATAGGAAACGAAGTATTTGATTAAGAGCAAATAAATGGTTTATCGATGCGATAAATTCGTTATGTAGTCAGTTACTGACTCCCTATAAAGGCATAGAGGGTCAGTAAAGAAGGGGGTCAGTAACTGACTATATAACTAATAATAAATGTTGTTTGTTTTTTTCTGTAAATGTAAAAGTATCGTGTGTTTATTGACACTTCTTGCAATTTATCGTGTAACCTAATATAGCGATTTCAATTGTATGTCATGTATCACGACAAAATGAGAAACTCATATTTGATATGACAGTTTATCAGTTATGCAAAATATGAACACAGTTATGGGTACTGTTAACCACCACCACAAGCGTAGATTGTGTGATTTCGGCTTGTTTTTGAGGTTTACCCATTAGATGCGGGATGACATTTCGACCGGACAGGGAAATGTCTACGTAGCATATTTTTCGTCAAAACTTGGCCAATTTTGTTCATCAAGCACTCAATAGAACGATAAAGTATTTCTGTTTAAATGTAAGATATGCGTCAATGTTGTATAGAGCCCATTTATTAAAATAAACACGGTTTAAAAAAAAATAGGTCCGTTTTTCTCGATCGCCGAGTTCATACCCTTGATACTATAATATAATATATATGTATACTGTTGGTTAAAACAATTCGTGCAAGGTCCCTGTGCCCAGCCCTGTGTGGACACCGTAAACCAACGTCCAAATCGGAATCTTTGAGTTCTGTTTAAATTAAAAGTTTTGTTATGCTAAAAAAATATTTTATCATATACTAATATAGGTCTACATTGTAGTACGCCCTTTTATTTTTAAATTATGTCTTGTACTTGAAATAGAAAAGAAAATAAACAAGTAGAGCTTCGCTCTTCACATGCCGTGCATAATACATATTTAAAATACTGTTACAGATATCTTAATAATTCCAACTGTTCTGAAATCAGAATGATTTTTTTTTTAGTGTTCCAGCAAAATTTATATATTGTAGTTTGCTCACTTTTGGAGAAAACCAACTTTTTATGTCCCTGTTCCCTCCATGCAAATATTCACTTCAAAGGTCTTTATCACTACGTGTTAATCCAGGTTGAAAACAAGCGTTCTGGCGCCCTTAGAATTTGTGAATTTAAACTCAAGAAAAGGAGCGGAACAATATCAATAAACAAGGTATTTTCAGCACTGATATTGAGATTAGTCAGGCATAGAACTCGATACCAGATAATAAGAATTTCCTGTAACAGTTGCGATATGACAATATTACAATATGTGTAAATAAATGTTTAATTTACAGTCAAACCTCGATGTATGGAAGTTCAAGGGACCGTCAGAAAAACTTCGAAACATCGATACTTCGAATTATTCGTGGTTGAAATTAGACCGATTTTTTTTTTACCATGACCAACTGTGGTAGTTGTGTACATGTCGTCTCCGTTCCGTAAACTTTATAATCATTGTATTTACCACAAACAAAACAAAATAAAAACGAAGTATGCAATTAATCACATGTATTGCTATCGTTAGCAATACATATATATATTAAACAAGACTTACGTGTACTAGGCCTAACCCATGTACGAGTGTTCGTTTGGTGACTATTTAAGCGATGGTTAATATTACGGAATGGTTATTAAAACGAAAACACTTTGTAAAAACAAAACTAAAAAGGGGGAACCGAAAACGCTAAAACACCTACAAAATACTTCGATTTAGAATAATCGATTTGTTCCAGTATTTATGCCTTAGTTTTGCAATGTAACAGTTTTGAGTATGAGTTACTAATAATGAGGCTCACTATTTACCGTTCCGTAAATTCTACAAACCGCTACCAATGGCGGCGGCGAACATCAAAAACAACTAACTGTATCTCTGCCGTACTAATGATTTAATAACGCAGCTTGTAAAAACAAAGCACCAGGTATTGGCCTGATCAGTGATATTAATTATCTTGATGATATCAAGCAAGCAAAACAAACTGTCATAATCCCTATTGTCCGGCGAAGGGCCGTCGCGAGACAGCTAGCTAGGTGTGACAGCATGCCGCGGGGTATCAGCGAACACTTGATCTGTACAGGTAAATTTTTATTCGAATCATCGAGTGTCAGTTACCTATGATTCTGTAACAAATGGTCCATGAAAAAAGTTCGATACATCGAGAACTTCGATTCATAAAACTTCGATTCATACATGGGTTAGTTAGTAATGTTATATAGTGAAGAAATTCGGGACCAGACAAAAAGTTCGATACAGCGATAAATTCAAAGTTCAAATCATCGAGGTTTGACTGTATTTATTTTTGATCACCATTTCTAAATTTGATGAATTGGTCCCGAACATTCCAGTGAGCCTGGGTGATTCGATCTTGTAAGCTGGCATTTTGAAGGAATAAGCATTCATATGTGGTATTATGGTGGCATTTTGCACTCACATCAGGGGCGGATTCAGGTTTTTTGAGATTAGAGGGGGGCATGGGATCAAGCAAATCAGGCAAGCGGTTTGGGGGCGGCCTAGGCCCCCAGAAGCTCTGGAATAAATGGTGCAAAATCCTGCATTCTGAGGATTTTATGAACATCTTTTCCAGAAAATAATTGAAACCATTTAAAGATGTTTTTTATGGTTTTCATGTCTAGTGTCATATTTTTTTTTATTTCAAGTTTTAATTTAATTTCCCCATTTTGTTACTTACAGAATTACAATGCCTAAAATCTGAATATTTATAGAGGCACGAAGCAAGGAAAAGGGTGGGGGTCTGGGGCCGTCTATTTTAGGTTTTTATAAGACTAAATAAAAATGTATATGAACTTTTTTAAAGATATGTTTTTACTTTTATGCATTATCTGTCAAATTAGATAATTTTTTCCCTAACATACACAATCTTCATAATTCATCTATTGATAATGAAAGAAAAGAAGACTAGTGCCAGGAATCATTACTATCATCCTGTTTTCTAATAAGAACACTTTCCACAAATCAGAAAAAAACAATCATGACCCTTTTGCCACGTACATTATACATGTATTGCCCTGACGGTAGGGAGACTTGACGCTTTGTTTACCCATGGCATATCATATTTCCCCGAGGGCGCGGTCTATTAAGAGTACACTCAGATTTTTGTGTTTATATCTCCATAACATAAAAAATCTATTTAAAGTTAATCCTTAAATACAGCTACAACCGTGTATGTTCCAGGGAACGTTTTTACGAAGCTGTCAAGATACAGTGTTATTTGTTTTTCGATGGTTATGTGGTACGAGTGACTTAAAAATATCACTTCTTTTTATCTAGAAGTGTATGCTAAGAACTCTTTGGTACAAAGATGTGACAAAGTCAAATCAGTAGATCCCTTTGAAGTCAAAATTGTTTTTGCACTACACCACATAGAGTCTAACCAATCGAGGCAATTTCCCAGAATTTTCATTGGCTGTCGTTACAGAATGTTACAACATTTGGGGAGGAGTCTAATCCGGACGCTTGAACGCAGTTCACTGTAGTAAAGATTTTAGTCTAGAACAACTCAACTGTCTCTTACAATACAATGTTTATCTTATCTAAAAATAATAACTCCTCAGTGCTTATGTATTTATGTACATTTATTACACTCTCATTTTAATAACAAATTAAGAGTTTGTGCATGTGTACATGGATGATGAAAATATGACAATATGTAATGACTGTAGAATGAAATGATGCAGAAAAAAATAATAAAAAATAAAACAAATTCTTCATAACTTTTAATGTGCAATTACTTTTCAATGTTGGTAATTGTGTTCATTGTTTAAGTTTGTCTTATTGGCTATACGAAAAACAATCATTATAGACAACAACAACCTCCAATATTAGATAACGAATAATACTAGCATCGGCCGATAGTAATATAACAAGTAAAATACACAAATAGGCCTATTTAATACCCGATATTGCCGACTGTAACTTTAAAAGCATGGCGGCTTTCAACATCAAACCAAACCGGTTCAAACATGGCTGGCTATGAAAATATAGTAACGGCAAAATCTATATATAGATGTATAAATTCCCCCCTTTTCGATGTACGTCTCTGGTGTGTAGTTGACGCCAGAGATAAACTAAGATTTCCCCGTTACTATTCAAACATATACATCTGTAGGAATTACATGGGGAAAATTAGAGATAGATGTCATTTCGTCCGTCATATCAAATGTATCGAAAATCTAGCGATGTCTGAACCATCTGAGCAGTACGAATGCATCCCGAGAAGAAAGACGTTTTATAGTCAGCAAATGAGAATGCAGCGGAGGCCTCGCTCATGCATATTATATCGAAAAAAGACACCCATGAATTGTAATTAGACCAACGTGAAGAATTTAGAGTAATATTTGTGCAAATGGGGCTGGTTATTCTTAGTGACGGCAATTTGTATAGATGTGTAGGATGATTTTGAAAGGAAATTTATCGCTCTTTCCAGCGGTAGTGACCGTTTTTATGAAGATGTGCTAGAAATGTGTTTTTTTATAGCCGCTAAAGCTAGGCAGATTAGAAAATTTGTAGAATATGATTGTTACCGTTTTTTATATAGACCTCTAAAACGTCTAAAAAATGGTCTGGTGGGTCCATGATTAATACTCGTATGATCTGCAACTGATTCTCAGATCCCTGTGTTACGGACAACAAACGATAGTTGTACCGGGCCCGGTCGAATGTCGGGCGGTGTGCACGTGATTGACGCTCGATTTCAGGCGGGATATCGGACGATACTTAAACGGTGTTTGTAGGATATATGGCCGGTTATGGAAATGTACGGGACATCGGAGAGATTTTAAAAACTATTTTAAAACTCTTCGGAAACCAGCCCGATGCTGCCTGAGAGTCCTGGCCACCGGCCGCGGCCGGCCATGTCTGGTGTCCGGCCGGGGGACCAGGCCAAAATGGCTAAAAATCATGCCGGGAGTACCTCTTAAGCCTACTTGGAAGGGATTGTGACCAAAGCATACAAGTTTTTATGCTTTGCCTCTCCACTCTGTATCTACATTCTAATTCATATTTATGCATTTACTTCACCAAATTTGTTCATCACTCACATACATAGAGAATACATGGTTAGTATCTTACAATACAAGGTTTATTTTGGTGCAAGACTTAGGAAAGCCGAGATGACGAGGCTTTGCAACCATTATGAAATTCAAAAACGAAAGCAAATTGACAGTTATTTACTTGGTTTCGCTTGAAGCGAGACGCTTCTTTGATGCGTAGGGAAATATTCATTTATTCAAACCGAAGGAGAGTGTACTCCTTTTTACTACTGTGGGGAATATATAAGCGCATTCGCAAACATTACTAGTATTTCTAATCAGTGTGTAATATCACTGAAACACTTATGACATCATCCACTGGAAATGATCTCCGAGAAGCGTCGTCAGTAAAGTTTCTCCTTTGTATGGAACAAGTCTCTCCTGTTTCTCCTCACTTGTCCTCCTTCGTGTTCCACTACGTATGATCTGGGTGTGGCCTCCTTACCTACGATTTTACCAGGGGTTAGTGTACCGGTGTTCTGTATTTGGGGCAATGAATCGTACATGGTCTCCAACGCTTAAAGGGGATAAGGAATGTGCTCCTCGGTCAAAATACATTTTCTGGCGCTCTTCTGTTACTCGAACGATGATTGGATGGTACTTGGTTCAAAGCCTAATGGTTTTAACTGAGAACGCTTCATCGGTAGGGTTGTTCTGGTGGCTCTGGCTAACAGTAGCTGTGATGGCGACAGTTCTATACCATTTAATGGTGTATTCCTAAGGTCCATAAGAGCCAAGTAAGGGTCCTTTCCATCGTCCCCGTGCTTTTTTGAACAGTCGTTTCACAGTTTGTACGGAACGTTCAGCGAGTCCATTGCTTTGTGGGTACTTGGGAGACGAAGAAGTGTGTTCAATAGCATATGTTCGATTGAAGGTTTTGAACTCAAAGCTCGTGAACTCCGGGCCATTATCACTTACTATTTCTTCCGGGATACCATATCTGGCAAATTGCTGTTTCAGCACATCTATTACAGTTGCTGACCTTCCATCCGATATATTGTTTACCTTGATGAATTTCGAGAAGTAATCTACAGTTACAAGATATTGTATGTCATCAAGAAACGTCATGTTAGCAGCGACTTTCTGCCATGGTCTATCCGGTGTTTCGTGTGGAATCATTGGTTCCTTTGCCTGCGCGTTCTGATATCGATGACAGATTTGGCACTGGGCTACAACATCCTCTATCTGCTTAGTGATTCCAGGCCAAACAATGCACTTCTTGCGCGTTGAAGACACTTAGTCTTCCCTAAGTGATTACTGTGTAATGTTTGTAACATTTCCGGTCTGAGTGATGTTGGTGTGATAATTCGATTTCCTTTAAGTAGTAGTCCATCCACTACACTGATCTCATCCCTCATATTCCAGTAGGGAGTCAAATCCGAGTCCAGATTATGTTTATCCTGAGGCCATCCGTCCATCACAGTTTGTTTTAGTTTGGCCAATATTCTGTCATTGTCCATTTCTCTCTTGAACTGACTGGCCTTCTGTAGACTGATTGGTACAGAGTCAATCACATATAACTCAAACTCTACAACGTCATTTTCCATGTTCTGCGTGGCTGTGACAGCACGACTGGGTGTATCAGCAATGTAAAGTTCTTTACCAGGACGATAAGACACAACTAAATCATACTACTGCACTTTGAGCATCATGCGTTGCAGTCTGGGAGGGGCACTCGACAAGGGCTTCTTAAACAAGCTCTCCATAGGCTTATGATCAGTTTCTACTTGAACAGTCTTTCCATACACATATTCATGGAACTTCTTTAGACCATACACTATTCCCAACATCTCCTTTTCAATCGGTGCATAGTTCTTTTCAGACCTATTTATGGATCTTGACGAGTACGCAATAGTTGTTGTTCCTGTAAGATACATGCACCCAATCCATATGATGAGGCATCAACTGATAGCTTTATATCCTTGTTGACGTTGTAGTACCAAAGTACAGGTGCTGTCGAAATGGCACATTTCAATGTCTCAAATGCCACATCCTGTTCCGTTGACCACTGCCAGGCTACATCTTTTTCAAACAGAACCCTCAGGAGTTTGTTAACTGTGACCAGATAAGGAATGAATTTCCCTAAGTAATTCACCATTCCCAAAATCGCTGCAACGCAACTTTGTTTTCAGGCTTTGGGAGTGCCGATATTGCTTCCACGCGATCATCGGTTGGTCGCACGCCATCTGCGCTAAATACATGTCCGACATATTCAACTTCCGGTTTGTTAATTGTTTTACACTTGTCCTTGTTGAGCCTTAGTCCTACCTCCTCACATCTCGCAAGTATTTGTTCCAGTTTTTTTTCACATGTTTCCTTCTCATTGTTGGCCCATATGAGAATACCATCGACTATTGCTGTGCATGGCTGCTTCTCAAACACCTGAGAAAAAATTCTCTGAAATATTCCAGGAGCACTCGGGATTCCAAATGGTAGGCGTTCAAACTTGTAGCGACCGTAATGAGTGTTGAATGTTGTGAGCCAGGTAATCTGTTCACCCAACTTAATCTGATAAAATCCAGACGCTGCGTCCAATGTAAAACTTTTGCTGTGCTAACAGTAGCAGCAACTTCTTCCACAGTTTTAAGTGGGTAAATGTTCTCTCAAAACAGCCTTATGCAGTTCTCTGGGGTCAAGACATAGTCTTACCTTTCCATTAGGTTTCTTTACTATAACAATAGAATTAACCCACTGAGTTGGCTCCTCGACTTTGGTAATCACTCCACATTGTTCCATTCTATCAAGTTCCTCCTATACTTGATTCTGAAGTGTGTGAGGGATTTTCCTGGGTGGCGATACTGGGTGACATAGGCCTACCTGTGTTTCATTCATTTTAGATTATATTATATTACAAGAAGACACAGGAATATAAAAGTTATTGCCATTTTATCTATATGTTCATTTGCTGTGACCAGTTTTTTTCTTTCATAACACACAATATAACAGCATAGAATGTTTTGTCATTATAAATATTGTGTGCACAGCTTTTTATATGAGTACAAGTATAACTGTATGTTTTTGTTGGACAGTAAAACAATGTTTATAAAATGGGCCATGAGATTATGCTTATTCTTTTAGTGCAAAAAGTAGGTACATGTAACAACACAAAACTAAAACGTCTACTGTACTGAGAATCCGTCATTTTTTTTTATTTCTCTAGGATATGGTATTCATTTCATATCTACAAAACTATTGTTTTTGTGGCACCAGGGATTAGCATAATTATCCAGTATGTCAATATTGTGTGTTAAAATAGTCAATTATAGTGATGGTAACAGGACAGAATAAAACTCATGGGGCAGAGATAAATATCACAAGAAATTGCAAAATATTTCATGAGTTTGAAATGTGTTTTACTGATATCAATGTTCAGATAATGTGGGACCCTCTTCATGGAAAATCAACATATGTGAAAGGAAAGCACTTGGACGTGGAAAGCGACCGTATATATTACATTAATTGTTTATTTTCGAATCCCAATGTCTGTAAAATGCTTATGTCTATTCGCAATACATTCCTATGAGTTCCTTTAATTTATAGATTAAAAATTAAACTAGATTCGTTAAGTGAAGTTGGCTCGACATACGACACTCGACGTTCAACATTAAAAAATAAATATGATGCCGACCAACAAGCAGACTTTTGAAAGTTGTGCAACTCGACATACGACATTCAAAAAGTATAACCGGCTTACGACCGGATGTTGAATGAGAACCCTCTTGCAGGAGCACACTTATGTACGGATGCTGAAGCCAGGGTCCAAACCATGGTAGGCATATATGTGTAAAAATGTCTGCGGATCTGGGGAATAACAAATATTTCTGTTCCTGAAAAAAAAACTGAAAACAAGTTATTGGTCTTACCTTTCATTATGGCGTCCTTTTTATCTTTCTTAAAATGACGAAATGTTCCTTAGAAACTTTATAAAACAACTAACACCACATATCAATGACTAGCTCCGACCATTACTTCACTACATATCATTCAGATTTAAGGTACACGCACTATCTACATGGCCCTGTATTGTTATCACCTATAATGGGCCCAGCCTAGGGGAACTTTATAAATACTTGGAAAAAGGTTGTGTTTGAATTCGATAAAGTGAAATATATGACACTAAATGCATTTCGGGTTACGATAATGTAAATATATAGTCCTATTTAAAATCTCTAACATGTCTAATAGAGCACAAGAATAACATAAAATGGTTACCGAAAAACTAACCATTTCTCGCCATCATAACGGAATATTCTTCAGTACAGACTACGCTGCATTCTGAGACTTGAGTGGGTTAGTGACAATGTTTTCACCTGGTATATTAAGAGGCGTTGAGCCATAAGTATTTATAATCAACCATATAATGATTCAATTCAGTGATAGTACACAACTTAAGGCTTTCCATAGGCATGATCCTTATGAATTAAATGACCCTAAACAGAATTGTTGTATTTCCATGCTTTTTAAAACTGTTTTCGTTTAATATTTGACAACCGGTTATAAGTTGTTTAATCTAATTTATATAATAAAATGTAATTTGTTTATAGGGAACTTTAGAGGTAAACTATTTGAGCCAATCAGGGAGATAATAAGTTAGCGGCCTTTTGCTTCACAGCTGCAGTTTTATAAAATGGAGAAAAAAAACAATGTGTGAAATTATCATTATAATTTTAAGAAGACAACTTAGTTCAAGTGGGTATTGTTTTTAATGTTTCTTCTTATATTTCAGAAAACATTATAATTTCAATAATTTTTTTCTGTAAAAAAGATGCATGAAGAATTACATTCTATACGGGAATGCTTCCCTCCTGTGAGCCTCTTGTTCTATGTTGTACATATCCCGAGATAACGATAACGTATTGATACCTCTGTCTAAGTATGGGCGTTACTAACTGTGATACGATCCCGATACAGGCCCGTCCCGGAAGTACTCATCCCTGTAGGGTGCATACACAATACGACAGTCGATAACAACGAGATATGATTCAAAATTTTATATCTTAGATACACGGAGGTAAAATCTTTACTGAATGGAATGCGGGTATATTACACAATATCAAGTAAAACCGCTAATGTGATATGTAAATAACCATATGCAGAACAATAAATGAATACAATTCAATGTTTTATTGTAAAGGATGCATGTCAATCTGAGCAACATGAGTACCATTTACACCTGAAAACGCCTATAAAACAATAACGTAGAAAATGAGATTGCATGAGCTCTAAAATAGCTCTCACTGAACACATCTAAAGATAACGACGCCATGTATATAGACGTTCTCAATTAAGTTTAATGATATTAAAAACGAATAGAAAGCTTTTTATGGCAAAGTCTGTTAGCCATGAATGTAAATCACCGAGACATCACATCTGATGTTCACAGCAAATCACGGGTGGTTAATGTCAATATAAAATCAAATCCAGATACACAGTTTGGTAAGTCAAAGCGACAGAATCAATAGTAATGTGAATACAAGGTTATCAGAGAAAGACAAATCGTTCGATCACTTTATCTTCTACGCGACATATTGACAGTAGGGTTCGTCATTGCTACCGTGTTTCTTAGCAACAAAACACATAGGTCATAACCTCAGGTATTTAAACATACCTGAGAAGCTCACAAATCTGATAGACAAAAGTCCTTGGGCGATGTACTTCCTGCCTTGGAATGTAATAGCTGGGTAGGAATTATAATGGTTGGTGCTGTTTAACAGAAATGCTGTAAGATTTAAGTGATAGGCTATGAAATGCATTCGATATGACATTCATACTAAAAGTAAAAGGTTAATTGATTACCTAACAATATCAAAGGAAAGACGTTTATCAAGCATACTAAAATAATAATAAAAAAAATTATAAAGACATTACGCGATTACAAGGTACAATGTATTGTATGAAGCTAAAACTTAGGGAGTGTGTTTCATCAGATGAAAAACTTAAGTAAAGAAGATGAACAAAAGCAGCAAAGGGGTCAAGTGCATACCCAAACATTATCTATTAAAATACAAACATAAATTAACACCGACAGACAATGATTCTACCATTTATTTATACAATGAAACACTTCTTCAACTATTGTAACCGAAATGAATACATTAGTCTTTTAGACGATAGTCTTAATTATATTTATAGTTTCACTGTATCACCATTACTGAATCCTTCCAAACGTAGTCGGCAATACCTATTCGTTGGCTGGCAGTCGCTTGTTATGCTGCTATTATAATAACTGTGACGTCACAATGGCATGCAGCTGATCATGGAAGATTGCCGTATAAATAAAGGTTAATTAATTGCACTTATAGTCAATGTCTTGATCTCTTAAATATCATAATTAGCTGTATTCAACTGAAAATTACAGAAGAACAAGTAGACAATAGAAAATTAAACGTGAATGCTTCATTGTGCTGACGGAGTTGGTACAAGTGTTAGTGCTAAATACGATATTTGTCCCCCAGCTGACGGAGCATGCCTGTTTAGCTGAGCCAGCCTTAAGAGTTGTAGTCTTATACACTGGAGACCCAGGTTCTAGTCCTGGTAGGCGCACACTTCAAGATTCAGGTGTGCTTTCCGTTCTTCTACAATTGTATCGGTGTCTTTATAACATCCATCTTTCATAACCATCAACTAATTGCATTTCAATAATAACATAAACTAGTGTACAGACAGTGCTGTATCCTTACTTCTACATAGATAGTTAGAATTAGATGTATTGTCTACTTGTCATTCACCAAAACAGGTGGGATAGCTGGTGCGCGTCATAGTGTAAAACACCTTTATCAAATTACATTGAGTACTTAGTATAATAGGGCATGCGATAACAGTATAGACCGCTGACACTGTAAGCATAAATGTCTCTGTAACAGATTTACCTTCCAGTGTTTTATTGGGGTAGATAGCAGGCGTAAAGTACGTATGTTTGTAAGGTTAATGGCATCAGCAAACTTACTTTTAATCTCCATACCCGTTGTTTTCTCCGTATAGTATAGGCAGTTGTGTGTATTTGAGTTCCCCGCTTATAATAATCTAACCATGCAATTAGCGGATATCATTTGTTTTTTAATCAGAACTAATGGACTAATGACTCTCTGTTGTCATCGTTACAATTTTGGAATTATGTGTCTATAATTCAGTGTGTTCTGGGCTGTGTTAGGGAGTACGGAGGCGTTAGGCTGATTATCTGTTTATCTATGTTTTCTCTTCAAAGATCTTTTATTCGGTCGGTAATTTCTCATCTATCTTGATTTCAATTCTGATCTTCTCGTTTGCCGTGGCCTTCATAAAACCAAATATCTGGAAAATCAAAGTACTGAAAGTACTGTTGGTGGATACTTGCACAAAAAGCATGAACTGTAGTGGAGTTTTGTTTTAGGATATTTGTTGAACATTGCGAGGAGAAAAGTCCGTGTTTGCGATATAAGTTCAGAGATCATCCATTATACAATACAAACACCATCACTATTGTTACAATATGGTCATAACAGTATATAAATTATTCACTTCTCAGTGCATTTTAAGTGCAAGTTATTAACGGCTGTATTTACTTTTTAAGTCATATCGGCATTTAGGTTGGTCGTTAGAATTGTACCTGCTTACTCGATTGCATGAGTTTCATTATTTATTCAAAATTGTCCAAACGGGTTACAAAGATATGGACATGTGCTATATTTGTGACATAACTGACACATTAAATGTGAAAATGCGTTCGGTTGGGCGGACTATTACGTATACTTTGGCGGAGGTATGTCATGGAGTGCGATGGGAAGTCGGGGTTCACGAGACAGGTCTACCATCCCAGAGGGTGTATACTACGTATCCACTAATCAAGCATTGCATGAATGTTTTCAAGGTCATATTAGATAATGAGTTACGATGGTTAAACCATTTTATTACATTTTAAATCTCATTTATAAGATTCCATGGTACAAATGCATGTGGTATTTTTTACATTTGATATTTTCACTCAATAAATCACCCAACCAGAGTACACCATTTACAGTGAAAATATCGTTTTGACGAGAATACCTGTTTTTGAAATATGATATTACGTGCATCTTACCTATTATTGTTTTTTTGATAATTGTTTTAGGCTAAACGTGTTGCATTATATTATCCTATGTTGTTTTCCTCGAAATGTGTGCCCCATGTGAGGAACAAAACAATTCAGCCAAAAAATCGCGGCTGATTGAAATACATGTACTGGTATTAGTTGGCCTAGTTTAGACCTATAAAAGAGAGGTAAAAATGTAATAAATAAGATATTCACTGTTCCTTTTCACTCGTAAAAAATATCAAACTTTCCACCCCACTCCATAAAGAATTATTCATCAAGAACAAGGGATATCCTCTATAAACGTCCAGTAAAGAAACCCTGAATCAATCCTGAGGACCTTATAATGCTGTTTAAAATAATGTTAGTATTGTGATCTTATTTCAATTAGATCTATTGAAACGGAATCCTTTATGGAGGGCTGAAGTTGGTTGCGAGTTCCTAGTTCCGTTTAATAAACGGAACTAGGAACCAGACCCGAGTTCCGTTTAACTTAAACGGAACTAGGAACCAGAGCCGAGTTCCGTTTAACTTAAACGGAACTAGGAACCAGAAACTGAGTTCCGTTTAAAGCATATACGGAACTAGGAACCAGACCCGAGTTCCGTTTAACAAAAGTACTGGTCACGAGCCGAGTTCCGTTTATTAGGATTTCTACTTCTAATAGCATGTTCAATTACATATTATATATAGGAATCGAACTCTGAGCTTTCAGCAACGATACAACACAGAATTAATCTCTATAACACAGATTGTTTTAAACGGATCTGATACCTAGACCTCAGTTCCGTTTAACTTAAACGGAACTCGGGTCTGGTTCCTAGTTCCGTTTAAGTTAAACGGAACTCGGGTCTGATTCCTAGTTCCGTTTATTAAACGGAACTAGGAACTCGCAACCAACTTCAGCCCTCCATCATTTATGCGCGGATGATGAGATAGGGAGTTGAACATAAACGGGGTATCTACTTATCACTTCCTTTTTGGGTGTTTAGATTAACGTCCTATTAAACGCTAGGTTCATTTAATGGCAACCGTGTGTGTACACGTTGTAGTGGTTTTGAGAGGTTGCAGTATGTTCGTGTTGTGTGTGTGTACGCGTTGTAGTGGTTTGGGAGGCTGCAGTATGTTCGTGTTGTGTGTGTACGCGTTGTAGTGGTTTGGGAGACTGCAGTATGTTCGTGTTGTGTGTGTACGCGTTGTAGTGGTTTGGGAGACTGCAGTATGTTCGTGTTGTGTGTGTACGCGTTGTAGTGGTTTGGGAGGGCTGCAGCAGTATGTTCGTGTTGTGTGTACGCGTTGTAGTGGTTGGGAGGCTGCAGTATGTTCGTGTTGTGTGTGTACGCGTTGTAGTGGTTTGGGAGGCTGCAGTATGTTCGTGTTGTGTGTGTGTACGCGTTGTAGTGGTTTGGGAGGCTGCAGTATGTTCGTGTTGTGTATGTACGCGTTGTAGTGGTTTGGGAGGCTGCAGTATGTTCGTGTTGTATGTGTACGCGTTGTAGTGGTTTGGGAGACTGCAGTATGTTCGTGTTGTGTGTGTACGCGTTGTAGTGGTTTGGGAGACTGCAGTATGTTCGTGTTGTGTGTGTGTGTACGCGTTGTAGTGGTTTGGGAGGCTGCAGTATGTTCGTGTTGTGTGTGTACGCGTTGTAGTGGTTTGGGAGGCTGCAGTATGTTCGTGTTGTGTATGTACGCGTTGTAGTGGTTTGGGAGGCTGCAGTATGTTCGTGTTGTGTGTGTACGCGTTGTAGTGGTTTTGGAGACTGCAGTATGTTTGTGTTGTGTGTGTACACGTTTGTAGTGGTTTGGGAGGCTGCAGTATGTTCGTGTTGTGTGTGTACGCGTTGTAGAGTTTTGGGAGACTGCAGTATGTTCGTGTTGTGTGTGTACGCGTTGTAGTGGTTTTGGAGACTGCAGTATGTTCGTGTTGTGTTGTGTACACGTTGAAGTGGTTTGGGAGGCTGCAGTATGTTCGTGTTGTGTGTGTACGCGTTGTAGTGGTTTTGGGAGACTGCAGTATGTTCGTGTTGTGTGTGTACACGTTGAAGTGGTTTGGGAGGCTGCAGTATGTTCGTGTTGTGTGTGTACGCGTTGTAGTGGTTTTGGAGACTGCAGTATGTTCGTGTTGTGTGTGTACACGTTGTAGTGGTTTGATAGGCTGCAGTATGTTCGTGTTGTGTGTGTACGCGTTGTAGAGTTTTTGGGAGACTGCAGTATGTTCGTGTTGTGTGTGTACGCGTTGTAGTGGTTTTGGAGACTGCAGTATGTTCGTGTTGTGTGTGTACACGTTGTAGTGGTTTGGGAGGCTGCAGTATGTTCGTGTTGTGTGTGTGTACGCGTTGTAGTGGTTTTGGAGACTGCAGTATGTTCGTGTGTTGTGTGTGTACACGTTGTAGTGGTTTGGGAGGCTGCAGTATGTTCGTGTTGTGTGTGTACGCGTTGTAGTGGTTTTGGAGACTGCAGTATGTTCGTGTTGTGTGTGTGTACACGTTGTAGTGGTTTGGGAGGCTGCAGTATGTTCGTGTTGTGTGTGTACGCGTTGTATGAGTTTTGGGAGACTGCAGTATGTTCGTGTTGTGTGTGTACGCGTTGTAGTGGTTTTGGAGACTGCAGTATGTTCGTGTTGTGTGTGTACACGTTGAAGTGGTTTGGGAGGTTGCAGTATGTTCGTGTTGTGTGTGTACGCGTTGTAGTGGTTTTTGGGAGACTGCAGTATGTTCGTGTTGTGTGTGTACACGTTGAAGTGGTTTGGGAGGCTGCAGTATGTTCGTGTTGTGTGTGTACGCGTTGTAGTGGTTTTGGAGACTGCAGTATGTTCGTGTTGTGTGTGTACACGTTGTAGTGGTTTGGGAGGCTGCAGTATGTTCGTGTTGTGTGTGTACGCGTTGTAGAGTTTTGGGAGACTGCAGTATGTTCGTGTTGTGTGTGTACGCGTTGTAGTGGTTTTGGAGACTGCAGTATGTTCGTGTTGTGTGTGTACACGTTGTAGTGGTTTGGGAGGCTGCAGTATGTTCGTGTGTTGTGTGTGTACGCGTTGTAGTGGTTTGGGAGGCTGCAGTATGTTCGTGTTGTGTATGTACGCGTTGTAGTGGTTTTTGGAAGGCTGCAGTATGTTCGTGTTTGTGTGTGTACGCGTTGTAGTGGTTTTGGAGACTGCAGTATGTTCGTGTTTGTGTGTGTACGCGTTGTAGTGGTTTTGGGAGACTGCAGTATGTTCGTGTTTGTGTGTGTACGCGTTGTAGTGGTTTGGGAGGCTGCAGTATGTTCGTGTTGTGTGTGTACGCGTTGTAGAGTTTTGGGAGACTGCAGTATGTTCGTGTTGTGTGTGTACGCGTTGTAAGTGGTTTTGGAGACTGCAGTATGTTCGTGTTGTGTGTGTAACATGTTGTAGTGGTTTGGGAGGCTGCAGTATGTTCGTGTTGTGTGTGTACGCGTTGTAGTGGTTTGGGAGGCTGCAGTATGTTCGTGTTGTGTGTGTTACGCGTTGTAGTGGTTTGGGAGGCTGCAGTATGTTCGTGTTGTGTGTGTACGCGTTGTAGTGGTTTTGGAGACTGCAGTATATGTTCGTGTTGTGTGTGTACGCGTTGTAGAGTTTTGGGAGACTGCAGTATGTTCGTGTTGTGTGTGTACGCGTTGTAGTGGTTTGGGAGGCTGCAGTATGTTCGTGTTGTGTGTGCACGCGTTGTAGAGTTTTGGGAGACTGCAGTATGTTCGTGTTGTGTGTGTACGCGTTGTAGTGGTTTGGAGACTGCAGTATGTTCGTGTTGTGTGTGTACACGTTGAAGTGGTTTGGGAGGCTGCATAATGTTCCTGTTGTGTGTGTACGCGTTGTAGTAGTTTGGGAGGCTGCAGTATGTTCGTGTTGTGTGTGTACACGTTGTAGTGGTTTGGGAGGCTGCATAATGTTCCTGTTGTGTGTGTACGCGTTGTAGTAGTTTGGGAGAATGCAGTATGTTCGTGTTGTGTGTGTACGCGTTGTAGAGTTTTGGGAGACTGCAGTATGTTCGTGTTGTGTGTGTACACGTTGTAGTGGTTTGGGAGGCTGCAGTATATTCGTGTTGTGTGTGTACGCGTTGTAGTGGTTTGGGAGGCTGCATAATGGTCCTGTTGTGTGTGTACGCGTTGTAGTAGTTTGGAAGAATGCAGTATATTCGTGTTGTGTGTGTACGCGTTGTAGTGGTTTGAGAGGCTGCAGTAAACTTCGTGTTTCTGACTCTGTGTAATAATTCGAGCTGCTTCCATTTTTATAAACGTCATTGCCTTGCTGATAGGGTGTTAGAATTGTATGTGTTGCCCCATTGCATGATCGTAAAATGTGACTTATTTGATTATTATTTTAGTTGTTTTTCTATTCTTCTTTACATGACGCTTTGAAACTCCTCAGGACCTAATACAGTGATATTTCCCTTTACAACGTCTTACGTTTGGTCTTCAGTTAAGCACTAAATAATGCTCTGGGGTTATATATTTGCCTGACCAGAGACCCGTCATATTTATCATCATAGCATAAAAGAGGTAGAAATTTCTGCTAAGCCTCGACACATTAACTCCGTTTGACTTGTGTAAACATAATTGTTTGCCTTTTCCCCATGAAGCAGATTAATAATCCATTCACATTTATGGGTAGATTTGTAAATATCCTGTCGTCCCATTGTAAAATGTAATACAACCCTATTTTTCACATGTCCCTTATACAGTTAAGCAAAAACATTTGTTGTCATTTGCTCAAAATAATGTGTAATAAAATCAGTGATAATACAGTAACTATTTTGTTAACATCACCTTCCAAACAACGTCTGTAAAAAGTATTATATAATTTTGCTGAACAGCATTTTGACACGAAAAACGCTAAGAAAAATCACAGAAAGTAATTTGCAAATGTGAAAACCGATATGGATAGATATCGTACCTTAGATACACCGAGGGAAACTCTTTACTGGGTGGAATGTTGGCACGTTACATAATCGTTAGTACAGACTTGATATGTATGTAGATAACTAACATATTAACACCTGCTTCATGTCAAGGATAAACTTATATATCATAATCGACGCATCACACCTGTGTAATATATACACCAAAAAGTCTACAAAACATCACATGTAAATGTTAATATCTAAATAAGGTAATGCCACGTGAACACAGATCATTTCTATGGTAGACGCCTATAGCAATAAGTATTACAATTATCATAATTACGAAACGTGTCATCATGTATCTATGTAATCAATGAATTGTGATATCACATTTCATGTTCAAAAACAAGGCATTTGTAATGCTAATTAATATAGACATATTATTGTAATATTGTAATATTAATATGTATAGAGAATGTTCCTTGTTTCTTGATGAATACCAGTTATATTTCATCGAGTGAGGTGGAAGCTTTGATACTTTCACGAGTTCGAAGCACGAGTGAAAAATATTGAAGTTTCCACCTTACGAGACGAAATATTATTGGTAGGCTTATTCATCAAGAAAAAAGAGGATTATACCATTTACAGAAGACCATCACTACTAATTCTGGCGATTATTTCGTCGTATAACAATAACAATCAGAATGACATTTTTTAAAAGCGAGTGAAAATATCAAAATGGATTTTTCACTGGAGTGAAGTATATCGCTTTTATTCTCACCGTAAAACCTCATATTTCACTGCGAAAAATGTAATGAATATCTTTGCCAAATCTTTATTCATATGAATAATACGTTTTCACAAAAGAGGTTAAATAATTCGATAATGTTATGTCTATGTCGAATTGTGTACCCCAGAGCGGTATGACCGATGATTCCTCATGCTACCATGTTTCATAGCAACACAACACTCATATCATACCATCATAGATTAAAACATACACATACACAAACATACTGATTGACAAAATGTCCAAAATACAGTTATAATAACTACAATGGCAAAGTTATTGTGTATGCTTCATTGTACTGCCGTATCGCTGGCATTCATCCTAAACCTCAAGGTCGCCAGCCTGACAGCATCGACACAGAAACAACCCTAATCATCACAGTGATATACAGTGATATTACGGCCTGACAGCATCGACACAGAAACAACCCTAATCATCACAGTGATATACAGTAATATTACAGTCTGACAGCATCGACACAGAAACAACCCTAATCATCACAGTGATATACAGTAATATTACAGCCTGACAGCATCGACACAGAAACAACCCTAATCATCACAGTGATATACAGTAATATTACAGCCTGACAGCATCGACACAGAAACAACCCTAGTCATCACAGTGATATACAGTAATATTACAGCCTGACAGCATCGACACAGAAACAACCCTAGTCATCACAGTGATATACAGTGATATTACAGCCTGACAGCATCGACACAGAAACAACCCTAGTCATCACAGTGATATACAGTGATATATTACAGCCTGACAGCATCGACACAGAAAAACAACCCTAATTCATCACAGTGATATACAGTAATATTACAGTCTGACAGCATCGACACAGAAACAACCCTAGTCATCACAGTGATATACAGTAATATTACAGCCTGACAGCATCGACACAGAAACAACCCTAATCATCACAGTGATATACAGTGATATTACAGCCTGACAGCATCGACACAGAAACAACCCTAATCATCACAGTGATATACAGTAATATTACAGTCTGACAGCATCGACACAGAAACAACCCTAATCATCACAGTGATATACAGTGATATTACAGTCTGACAGCATCGACACAGAAACAACCCTAGTCATCACAGTGATATACAGTAATATTACAGCCTGACAGCATCGACACAGAAACAACCCTAATCATCACAGTGATATACAGTAATATTACAGCCTGACAGCATCGACACAGAAACAACCCTAATCATCACAGTGATATACAGTAATATTACAGCCTGACAGCATCGACACAGAAACAACCCTAATCATCACAGTGATATACAGTAATATTACAGCCTAACAGCATCGACACAGAAACAACCCTAATCATCACAGTGATATACAGTAATATTACAGCCTGACAGCATCGACACAGAAACAATCCTAATCATCACAGTGATATACAGTGATAATACAGTCTGACAGCATCGACACAGAAACAACCTAATCATCATCACAGTGATATACAGTAATATATTACAGCCTGACAGCATCGACACAGAAACAACCCTAATCATCACAGTGATATACAGTGATATTACAGTCTGACAGCATCGACACAGAAACAACCCTAGTCATCACAGTGATATACAGTAATATTACAGTCTGACAGCATCGACACAGAAACAACCCTAGTCATCACAGTGATATACAGTAATATTACAGTCTGACAGCATCGACACAGAAACAACCCTAATCATCACAGTGATATACAGTAATATTACAGCCTGACAGCATCGACACAGAAACAACCCTAATCATCACAGTGATATACAGTAATATTACAGTCTGACAGCATCGACACAGAAACAACCCTAATCATCACAGTGATATTCAGTGATATTACAGCCTGACAGCATCGACACAGAAACAACACTAATCATCACAGTGATATACAGTAATATTACAGCCTGACAGCATCGACACAGAAACAACCCTAATCATCACAGTGATATACAGTAATATTACAGTCTGACAGCATCGACACAGAAACAACCCTAGTCATCACAGTGATATACAGTAATATTACAGCCTGACAGCATCGACAC
This sequence comes from Argopecten irradians, assembly GCF_041381155.1. Taxonomy (NCBI): domain Eukaryota; kingdom Metazoa; phylum Mollusca; class Bivalvia; order Pectinida; family Pectinidae; genus Argopecten; species Argopecten irradians. Next base: position 23,879 of record NW_027188250.1, read on the forward strand.
AGAAACAACCCTAATCATCACAGTGATATACAGTAATATTACAGCCTGACAGCATCGACACAGAAACAACCCTAATCATCACAGTGATATACAGTAATATTACAGCCTGACAGCATCGACACAGAAACAACCCTAATCATCACAGTGATATACAGTAATATTACAGCCTGACAGCATCGACACAGAAACAACCCTAATCATCACAGTGATATACAGTAATATTACAGTCTGACAGCATCGACACAGAAACAACCCTAATCATCACAGTGATATACAGTGATATTACAGCCTGACAGCATCGATACAGAAACAACCCTAATCATCACAGTGATATACAGTAATATTACAGTCTGACAGCATCGACACAGAAACAACCCTAATCATCACAGTGATATACAGTAATATTACAGCCTGACAGCATCGACACAGAAACAACCCTAATCATCACAGTGATATACAGTGATATTACAGCCTGACAGCATCGACACAGAAACAACCCTAGTCATCACAGTGATATACAGTAATATTACAGCCTGACAGCATCGACACAGAAACAACCCTAATCATCACAGTGATATACAGTAATATTACAGCCTGACAGCATCGACACAGAAACAAAACCTAGTCATCACAGTGATATACAGTGATATTACAGTCTGACAGCATCGACACAGAAACAACCCTAGTCATCACAGTGATATCACAGTGATATCACAGTGATATACAGTAATATTACAGCCTGACAGCATCGACACAGAAACAACCCTATCATCACAGTGATATACAGTGATATTACAGCCTGACAGCATCGACACAGAAAACAACCCTAAGTCATCACAGTGATATACAGTAATATTACAGCCTGACAGCATCGACACAGAAACAACCCTAATCATCACAGTGATATACAGTGATATTACAGCCTGACAGCATCGACACAGAAACAACCCTAATCATCACAGTGATATACAGTAATATTACAGCCTGACAGCATCGACACAGAAACAACACTAATCATCACAGTGATATACAGTGATATTACAGCCTGACAGCATCGACACAGAAACAACACTAATCATCACAGTGATATACAGTGATATTACAGCCTGACAGCATCGACACAGAAACAACCCTAATCATCACAGTGATATACAGTAATATTACAGCCTGACAGCATCGACACAGAAACAACCCTAATCATCACAGTGATATACAGTGATATTACAGTCTGACAGCATCGACACAGAAACAACCCTAGTCATCACAGTGATATACAGTAATATTACAGCCTGACAACATCGACACAGAAACAACACTAATCATCACAGTGATATACAGTGATATTACAGCCTGACAGCATCGACACAGAAACAACCCTAATCATCACAGTGATATACAGTAATATTACAGTCTGACAGCATCGACACAGAAACAGTCCTAGTCATCACAGTGATATACAGTAATATTACAGCCTGACAGCATCGACACAGAAACAACCCTAATCATCACAGTGATATACAGTGATATTACAGCCTGACAGCATCGACACAGAAACAACCCTAATCATCACAGTGATATACAGTAATATTACAGCCTGAAAACATCGACACAGAAACAACCCTAATCATCACAGTGATATACAGTAATATTACAGCCTGACAACATCGACACAGAAACAACCCTAATCATCACAGTGATATACAGTGATATTACAGTCTGACAGCATCGACACAGAAACAACACTAATCATCACAGTGATATACAGTAATATTACAGCCTGACAGCATCGACACAGAAACAACCCTAATCATCACAGTGATATACAGTAATATTACAGCCTGACAGCATCGACACAGAAACAACACTAATCATCACAGTGATATACAGTGATATTACAGTCTGACAGCATCGACACAGAAACAACCCTAATCATCACAGTAATTATACAGTTATATTACAGCCTGACAGCATCGACACAGAAAACAACACTAATCATCACAGTGATATACAGTGATATTACAGCCTGACAGCATCGACACAGAAACAACACTAATCATCACAGTGATATACAGTGATATTACAGTCTGACAGCATCGACACAGAAACAACCCTAATCATCACAGTGATATACAGTGATATTACAGCCTGACAGCATCGACACAGAACACAACAACTAATCATCACAGTGATATACAGTGATATTACAGTCCTGACAGCATCGACACAGAAACAACACTAATCATCACAGTGATATACAGTAATATTACAGTCTGACAGCATCGACACAGAAACAACCCTAGTCATCACAGTGATATACAGTAATATTACAGCCTGACAGCATCGACACAGAAACAACCCTAATCATCACAGTGATATACAGTGATATTACAGCCTGACAGCATCGACACAGAAACAACCCTAGTCATCACAGTGATATACAGTAATATTACAGCCTGACTCAGCATCGACACAGAAACAACACTAATCATCACAGTGATATACAGTAATATTACAGCCTGACAGCATCGACACAGAAACAACCCTAATCATCACAGTGATATACAGTAATATTACAGCCTGACAGCATCGACACAGAAACAACCCTAATCATCACAGTGATATACAGTAATATTACAGCCTGACAGCATCGACACAGAAACAACCCTAATCATCACAGTGATATACAGTGATATTACAGCCTGACAGCATCGACACAGAAACAACACTAATCATCACAGTGAATATACAGTGATATTACAGTCTGACAGCATCGACACAGAAACAACACTAATCATCACAGTGATAATACAGTGATATTAGCCAGTGTAATCATGTATGGGCTATAGGACATTACATCACACACAGCTTTGCAGTACACCGTTGTCATATTTCTTCTAAAACGATGTTCTGGTATCATACCGGTAATATTCAGTGAAAATAAGAGACAATGATACAAATGAAGTTGGTTTGTGTGATAACAGTTGGGCTCTTTACTGGAGTTTTTTGTAGGATTTTGAACCATTAGGCTATCCAGCAGGATTATGACCGCGTTGTCATTACACGAAGCATGGTATCCAGCATTGTTACCTAAAATGATATATACAGCCGCGTTTACCAAGTTACATTGATCATTACTTAGAATACTAAAATACATATTCTCTAACAGTGATATACAATATCGACTTATAGCTTTTTTTGTACGACCATGTAACACTAGACAGGAGCAAAACTATTTGTTTCTTTACATCAGAAAAACCTTATACATGATTGGATTTCTGTGGTAATTCACAGCTGGTACAATACAAGAAGATCATTAAACACTTTTGCGCGTCATGAATCTGTAAATTATTCATAATAACCCAGAAAGGAACCCAAATGCTTACGACATAATATCCAACAACAATCGACTTCAACACAGGTACTTATCTTTCAATTTGAGTACATTAATAATACACCGCTTTGTCGGGGTTACATCGTATATCCCTACAACACGTATTTACACTCATCCAGCTACACAACAACCATTCAGTCATATAAGTATTTAGGAACTTATTGTTTGCACAGTAAAAACGAATTACTTTCCAGTAGACATGAAAGATTTCACATTTTATGGGTTTAACTATACTGCGTAATTGAATCTCAATTTACTATAAACAAGTGAAACCCTAAATGGAATACAAAATTGTTCCATAAAGTCCTCCAGTGATTTCGTTCATATACCGCTGGAAGGTTGTACCAAGTTAATATGTACATTAGAAAGGAATTCTGTTCCATTCAAACATAATCCCAAGGTGTTGTGAATGCAGAGATCGGTTTACTTTTCAATCGTATACGACAGAATCCCATGGGGCTTACAGCTTTTCCCTGAAAGGTAAACAACCATTTATCTACCAGCAAGACCAGACATCAACTCATCCCTGCTGTTCAAGTTTCATGAATACGTGTATAGGCTCAGGAGTTTTTGATCTTATTTGTTTGACTTTTCATAAAATCGAAGCAGAAACCAGTTAGAACAAACCAAATCCTGTGATAACATATGTATCTCGGATGAAATGCGTTAATACAATTTATTAAAACGTGTATACTGATTCCCTATGGTAAATCAAAACGTATTTAAAGATGTGAACCAATTTGATAAACAACGTATTGTACAAGGAACTGGATTTAATATAAATATAATGAATGTCACTTCAATGATATTTACATTTCCTAAATTTCATTTTATAAATCTAACCTTACGATAACCGGGCAATCTGTTGCAAACACTCTCTTCTCATGAGCATAATGTTTTGAAGTCTGACAAATAGTTCATGACTTTCACTGAAAATTCACGGCCTTGGTCGTGGTGAAGCTGGCATACCACCTCCCACATTTCTGACGCGTTGCGGCTATTTGTAAACATCGCTGCTGTTATTCCCAGATTTCTGTAGTACCTCTTCTTGAGTGGGGTAAGCCTGTGCGAAACTTAGTAACAACGATGCTAAGTGTTCAATCAATTGGGTATGACAATGGGTCTCTCGTTCGTACAAACAGGGATGGAAATCTTATATACTCAGTACCTGATGAATGTCCTTTTCATGTACAACAGGGCCAACCCGCTTTCAGGAAGTGACTCTATCTACTGTCAGGAAATTTACAACAGTCCTCTGTTACTGCCTTAGTAGAGAATAACAACAAGGATTTCTAACACTCACAAAATAGCAATGCTTCCCAATTACATAGACATAGTCAACATGTTGAAGCTTCAATCCCAGGTTTTAGGGTTGCCCTGGAATAGCCTCTTGTAATTCTTCTCCTAGCTGTGTTGTGCTCATATCTCGACTGTAATGTTCTATAACATTGTATCCAATGATAGGATTTTCCCTTGCAGCATGATTTGCTAACCAGTAGAGGTACTTCAATTTCCTTAGAATCATTCCTTATACTAATTACACCCCGGACCCATCCATCAAAAGGGATCTGGCTCCCATTGGCTGCCTGTATGGATAGATTAGATGCGTCCAAAAGTTCTGCTACTGGTCTAATGGGGTTCGAGGGAAAATGTTGCTGCCACCAACTTTTGTTCACCAGCGATACCTGAGCTCCGGTATCCCAAAGGACATCAACCTTTTTTCCCTCAATATTGCAGGTAACCAGACATGTTTTCCCAACAGCTTGGATGATGTTATTACGATATACCGGCTTCAGACCAAGTACTACTCCCTTAAGCTCCTCACTTCTAGCTATAGGGGGTCCTTGCAGAGTCTGTATTGTATTACACACCAGCTTGTGTTCTGGCCAATGTCTCTTCTGACATTGTTTTGAGCAATAGCTAACGCAGCTACATCCAGTACAAGTCGAAATGCTCAACGCCCCTTGACATCTAAACACACACGCTGAATGGGACTTCTCGGAAGCTTTGGGCCAAGTACTCTATCCCTCGGTCTTGACCCTTTGGCTTTCCCCGCTTCGCTGCCAGAGGTATCCTTTCTTGTACCTCGTGATTTCTTACAACCAGCTTTTGAAGTGTTCCTCATTCCCACAGATCCAGCAGTGAGTGCAGGTTCGATCTGTATTTTTGCAGGCCTTACATTGGGCCACCAGTATTATGTTGTCTAGGGTGTGACATGTGTGTAGTATTACTGGAGGAGGGAGTTCTCTCAACCGTCTCCTTTAGTGAAGCAATCTCTGGCAACTGTTTGATCTCGGCCATGATCACTCCCTCTTTTGCCTCTTTTTTTCCTTTGGACTCAGACTGGTAGTTTTCAGTATAGACAGTGCGGCAAAATAACGTGTACTATCTGGACGCACTCTTTGTTTAATCTTTCTTATGCTGAGGGAGGCATCTTCTTTTCCAGTTGACTTAGTTGGTTAAAAACAGGGGCTCTTGACCCTCCAAATAGTTTCCAAAAGACCAGAACCAACTGGAACAGCCTTAATAACCGCGTTTAATAACTTTTTGGGTTTAGTCTCCTCCATTTAATTTTGTTCTGACTGTCCAAGCCCCCTGTATTACAACAAGTTTAATAATGTTCGTGTCAACTCCAGCAAGCCCTGGCTTTTCTTCTCGCTCTCAATCCACTTACTGATCAAATTGATTAACTCAAGTTTCGACATAGCCTCCAAAGATTTGTCGCCTGTGGTTGTGATTGATACTTCCTCTATGATTTGGCGTAGGTGATCCGGTGTTGCCTGGAATAACCGCTGCCAAAAAGCGACTTCTAGGTCTTCGCCACGTAGGTCCTTTGAGTCGGCCATTTCCCTTTGTTAAATTGTTAGGGTACTTCAGTGTGTCAGTGTGTCATCATCATCCCGGACGATGCCCCCAAAATGTTACTCTCTCATAAACTGGGGTGGGTTGAT
>NW_027188251.1:0-30214 GCF_041381155.1 Argopecten irradians
GATCTTATCCCAAAGGAAGTGTTCAATGCTGCAAATTATGGCAAACATTGCATCAGGTTTCTTAAGTTAACTGTCATGCTTTATATTTTCTAGACGTAATGTTTGAAATAAATTCCATGACAAAATATCTATCAGCAACAGTTTGCCTTTTACTAATACTGCACTAGGCTTTCCCGTCGGTTGTTTTATACTTGAAATACTTCACCAGTCATATATACTGACCTTTTCTACCATCTGTTTTCATAACCATGCCCTTTTAAGTCTTTCGTTAAACTCCTTCGATGTTTCTATACCTTTGTTATTTTTATATATACATTACAAAGATTCATTGTGATTGAAAGAAAATACAATGGTTCAATAGAACGCATTGGTCACTTGCTACCTGGTATTTTCGATCTATTAATGCTATCATCTAAGTATAAGATCCAAAGGACAATGGTCAATATACTGTATAAAAAGTCATGAATATAAAAATACATGTACTAGTTTTTTTTTTTTAAAATTCATACAAGGTCACATATAAGGACAAATTTGGATTCACTTAAAGAGACATGAACCATAAATTTTAAAAATTGATGAGTAAAATATATATTTGACGTCAGATACCTTACTAAGTAAAACTTAAAATACCCCAGTTGCAAAGGTTGTCAAAAAAATAATTAATGGAAATTCCATCTTTCTGTATTTTGAACCGGCCCGGTCGTCGACATTTTGCAGACTGCAGTGTGATAAAAATGAAGTAGTGTTGAACTTTAGTGACCTCCCAAATGCAGTGAAGTGCATAAATTAAATGAACGTAAACAAAAAGATTTTGGGTCGAAAACGTGGGTGAATTTTAAAACGCAAACGAATTTCGATAGAAAACAGAGTATATCAAGAGTCAGTAACGTGCGCGAAATTGGGAAAGTAGGTAAAATAATATGGATCGCTTTAATGCAAGAGACAGAAGAAACTTTCACTTAATACTTGCGTGTTGTACATATATGTGCAATTAAGTCAAAAGAACGGTGTCCCCGTCATATGAAAAGTCTCGTTTGAATTCTGACTTATCATGAAATTTTAAAAAATACAAATTAACCCATTTAGCACTACTAAATATTAACAAATATTGGCTTCAAACTTCATAGTCAAAATCGTAAATTAGAAAATCGATCAAATGGTTAATAATGTGGAAAAACTATATACCTTCATATATCGTGTCACAAGTTTGTTGTTATTTAAAATCTCGCTTTCGACCAGCTTTTTTTTTTTTGATTTTTTTCCCAAAATAGAATATATGACGGTCTATTTTTATAATTTTTGGGGTATAGTATTCCCCACATTTTCCTGTCGTTTTAGATAACCAATCATTGTAATAAAATATTCAAGAAAACATCTGAAAAATATCAAGCATACAGAACAACTTATTTTAGGTTCATGTCCCTTTAATACCAATTTAGCTATAATATTGACAGATCGAAGTTGTTACCCAAATAGCTTAATTTACTGATATAAACCCCGTGACTTTGACCCCGTGAAATTTTTGAATTTTGGTCAATGCAAATTTGATTCATTTTTGGTATACTTTCAAGCTCAAATTCTTTGTAGTTAAAAACACCCATTTATCTGTACAGATTTGAAATAATACAAAAAGTCAGCAAAAAATAAGACCTATTTAGAAAAAAACCTTTAGTAAAGTTTATTTTTACAAGTAACATAAAACAAAAAAATTGTAAATATAAAATTGATAAAGTAAACTGATATATAATAAAGAGCTAGTAAAAGTCACAAAATGTAAATAAATGGGTAAAGAAGTAATAAATTAATTTAAGACTTCATCAGATCCTTCACTGAAGTAAAATGTATCAAATAATTATATTGAAAAATCCATCTTTCTGTATTTTGAAATCGGCCCGGTCGAATTTTGCAGACTGCAGTGTGTGATTAAAAAAGTAGTGCTTGAACTTTAGTGACCTTCCAAATGCACTGCATAAATTAAATGAACGTAAACAAAATGGTGGGTCGAAAACGTGGGTGCAAGCTAACACAAACGAATTTCGATAGTAAAAACAGAGTATATCAAGAGTCAGTAACGTGCGCGATTGGGGAAAGTAGGTACTGTACATATAAATATGATCGCTGTAAGACAAGAGTCAACAGAAGCACACTTTCCAGTTAATACTTGCGTGATTTGTACATATATGTGGCAATTAAGTTAAGAATCCCTCCCCGTCAAAATATGAAAAGTCTCGTTTGAATTCTGACTTATCATTGAAGTACGCTAAATACAAATTTTTTTTTATTACTAATATTAACAAATATGGCTTCTACTTCATATGTCAACGATCGTAAATTAGAAAATCGATCAACTTAAAATGTGGAAAACTAAATATTCATTATCGTGTCAGCAAGTTTGTTGTTCATTATAATCTCGCTTTCGACCAGGTTTCGTTATTTTGCTGTTCCCAAAATAGAATATGACGGTCTATTTTTTTAGCATTTTTGGGGTAGGTATTCCCCACATTTTCCTGTCGTTTTAGATAACCAATCATTGTAATAAAATATTCAAGAAACATCTGAAAACCATATCTGAGCATACAGAACAAACTTATTTTTAGGTTCATGTCCCTTTAATACCAGTCCCTCTTAGCTATAATAATTGACAGGAAGTTGTTACAAATTAGCTTATTTGAACCCCGTGACTTTGACCCCGTGACTTTGAATAAAGGTCAATGCTTTTGATTCAATTTTTGGACATACTTTAAAGCCCCCATTCTTTGTATTTAAATAATTTTACAGTTCTAACTAATGTATAAGATCATCTGCTAAACTAATGACAAGAAGTCACAGTTTCAAAGTTTTTGGCTATTTGGGGGATAACCTTTATCATTCATGTAAACCTCTAGGTAAAGTTTATTCATTATTGTTAAATATCAAAACTTCTCCAGTATATAATTGGTAAAATATATATGTAAACAATGATACTAATAATCACTGTATTAGTATCCACATGGCAAGGTATATCTTTTCTCTTCATGATTTTTTTAAATGGCTGAATGTTGCACTTCTCCAGTAATATGAAAACTATTAAACAATGACTTAATATATCAATCTTAATAATCATGATTCATCAGATAAAAATAAATCAATAAAATAAACTACCTTTTTTCATTTCATTTTAAGAAACTATTATTTACATTTTACTGACTATCGTTAAAATACAAATCATAAATATCTTTCATCTAGTCGAATTGATGGAAAAAATAATATTATTTCATGTAAGCCAACATTGTGTTTTATATTTCATTTTATTCCATATTTTCTTCTATTTTTTTTATGTCCAAGAGATAAATACAGGATACGCTCGTATCTATCTGTTTTACATTGCATTTATTGTACTCTATTTAACTTTTTTATTGGCCATTTGTATTTTAAAGTTACCTCCCTTACAATACTGCATGCGTTTCACGGTGATTTTTTCTTGCTTTCTTGCAGAGCGCTCGATTTTTCTTGATAAGAAATATAAATCACTAGATTAAGCTGATTACCATTCTGTCCACTCATTAATCACTAATTGAAAAATTTTTTTCAATAAAACATGTATCTGCTTGACCCAAGAACGTAGTTACAAATCCTTGGCTTGACATCGGTACACTGTCAAAAGATCGTGGCCATTTCCTCTCAAAATTCGTTCTTTAAGGCCTATGGAAGCTATGATATCTATGATTTACAATAAGCTAGGTGACTATAGTGTATCACGTTAAATCATATAAATGATTTGGTTTTGTAATCGCAAGGATACATACTGCGGAAGTTAGGATTCTCGCACTTCAGCTGAAGAAATATAAACAACCTGATAGAACAGTTACCGTAATGTAAGCTACCGTGATGTAAACGTTGACTATAACTGTTACAACATAACTGTAGATATTTAATTTTGGAAAAAATATTGCAGTTTTTCCTCAGTCATGGTTGCAGAAACTGTCGCCGCGCATGCGTCAAGTAGAATGAATACCGGCGATATAAAAACACATTTAGGGTACTGATGAAGTGAATCGGATTGCTTTTGCTAATAATCAAGTTTATTATTGTACAATCAGATTCAAATTTTATAAGCAAATAGACTACAATACTAGATCTAGCACTACGCTTGTACTAGACACTGGCCGGTTCACTGTTATAAGTCAGAAGTCATATATTTATATAATACCGTATTTCCCGGAGAAATAAGTTGCGACTTTTCCCCCCCTTAAATTCGGGATCGCTACCTATACACCAGTGAGACTTATCTGTGGACGAAAACCAAAATCTGACGATGATGTTTATTGAATTATTTTCTACGTCATGATCCACACGTGAAAATCGTAAGTTTTACTCGCCGCTTTAGTAAAGTTATACATCATAAAAAAAAATCGCCGTAAAAGTGTTTAAAAGATATAATATAGTAATGAAAATATAATAAAGATGACAATAATTACGTACCAAATGCATGTTCAATCGTACAATTGTTTAATTCACGGAAAATCGGCCAACTGAAGCGTGGTTGTTTACTATCACAACACAATGGCGGACTGAACTCGCTATCGATTTTCTGTGGGTTTGTTATCGAGATAATAATATTTAAACGTCAAAAATGATCAAATATCAAATTAAAGGTTTAATATATTATTTAAATATTATGTTTGGACAAGAAATGTTCGCAGACACCAAGAAAATGGTCTTCTGAATGACTGCTAACTTGCACACGTCTTACACAGTTATATGTCAACAGGTGTATTTCCCGGAATCCTGTCGTCGTGATATCAATGAAATAATCAGCAATCAAGTTATACATGTAAATAACATGTAATATAGAACATAATATCAATTTTATAAGCATCCCACTGTCGTAAAAAGCATCTTTTAATCGATCTCTGCAGCGTCAAACCCCACGAGGTCATATCCGGAAGTTTACAAAAATAAAAGCTTGGGTATTGCATTATGGATCAGCTTACACTCTAAACAAAGTCGATAATACAGTAACTCTTTAAACACAAAGACCATATTTTATACACATGTATATAATCAAAATAAAGATATAAATACACTTCTATGCGAACTGAAGACAGTATCTTAAAGCCGGCGTATTGAAATGTTAGCGTAGCGAGAGTAAGCATGAATTCGAACTTGCAAATTATTAACACATGTGTCTTTCTTTTCCGGAAATACTGGTCCCGAGATTTTTAAAGAAATACTCACAATCAACTTTACAGAATAGAAACGGAAATAACGTGTAATATTAATATATAATATCGACAATTATAGACATCCACATATCGTATAAAAAACATTCAATTCGATCTCTGCAGTGACAAACACCACGAACGTCATATCCCGAGTTTGCAAACACATGCAAGGCTACGGTAATGCATAATGCGATAGCCCTACGCCTTCTACTATTCTAAACGAAGTCAAATTTAGGTTACGATGCTAATCTTGATAATAACATTAAACTATTACACAACAATATGTTTGATACACAAAACTATGTCAAAATAGTGATACAATACAATCCTTATTCATAGTAGAAGACTGTATTTTTAAAACGCTTTACTACGAACGAGATTCGGGTGGAGTTAGTACGGCCGCCATGTTTGTTTACACACTAAGTAGGCTTACGTAATGGCAGAGTAAACAGCAAACAGAAACATGACCAAATCCACTTTTACTCACGAAGATATTTTCATCATTGTGAGTGTTAGTTTTGTTATTGAAATTTCCATTAAGTTTACAGACAGTTTTAGTTAGTCCTAATCAATCGATAATCATTACCGTATACGTACATGTACTTCATCAGAGATCGATCGTCAAATGTATTTCCAACGTGGTAACATTAATCATTGGGGAATAAATAAATTGATGATCCTGTTGATTACCTAAAACAAACGAATAAACCAAATCAAATAAAGTATGTGTAGCAAATGTGAAGGCAATGCGAGAACAGGCAATCCCTGACAGTACCTTGACCCTCTATGCAATGCACAACGTTACAATACACAGTGTAAAAGTTATCTCCCGTAGTTACGGGAGAATTGCCTGATAGGAATACCAAAGGTAAGAGTGTTCCGGTTAAAATGAAAAACACGTAAACCGCAAAATGGAAGGTGTATTCACACCTCCATAAAAAAGTGGAAGACACACCAAGCAACAAATGTATATATCTAGAAAACTTACGTGCTATTTGGTATCGAATTTTGGTACCAATCGACGTTAGTTATTTCTAGTAATTTTGTCCCAGCAATTACAAATAGTTTCATAATTGCTTATTTAAATTGTAACATAAGACATTTATGTTTTCTTCAGTAACCTTTATCTGAGTTTTTATTTGAGTTATAAATTGCTATAGATTGTGTTGTTTGCTTAATTAACATTTCTATTAACCAGCTATGGTGTGATGTAAGGACCGTGGCCTCCCATGTATGCGAGTGTTGTTGGTGTCTGTTTTGCGAGGTGCGGTGTTTTTGGAGACTGCGGTATATTCAAGTTGAGTCCTTCTGGTGATAGTTGACACTTTTGCCCGTTTTTATAGTGCCTATATCACATGAAGCATGCCTGCCGAAGACACCAAGACTCATAACCCCAACACCGGTCACATTATACTGATCAACAGGGCGAAACCAGTTGTCCCACTCCCTCTTGCTGAGCGCTACAGCCGGAGCATAAACTACCACTTTTATCCGACTTTGTGGTGTGTGTCTCGGCCAGTGGGGGGGACAGAACCCAGAGCCTTCCTTACAAGGGGCCGAACGCTCAACCACGGACAAAAGGTGAGGGCGGTGCCAAGGGAGGCATTTAGACGGACGAAGTAAGGTCAGTAGAGAATAGAAAAGGATCAGATCTAAATTTTAGTCCGCCTTTTTCGATCATGCCAAGGGGGGCAGCAGGTACACTTACCAAACGACCTACTCAGCAGGGCCATTTTAAACATTGCATGATGAAATCATATATAATATGTGTATTGTTTTTTTAAAAACATTGCCAAATTTACCAATATTTGTTTAAGAAATCTAAAACTTTTTAATTTGATTAACGATTTGATCATTGCTGTGTGAGTTTTTCAGCATAGAGAAATATTTTTCTTTAATTCACAAAATACCTCATCCAACCTTGTTTTTAGAATTTTTTTTACTTGAGTTTTTATCTGATGAATCTATGAAAAGAACTTTTTTAAAATAATTATCAACAGCTTTTCCCAATCTTCCATCCAATTACGCATTACCGAGTATTCCTGTCTATTTCTATGTAATTTAATTTAGTATAGTAGTGTATAATATCAAGTCATATTACATCTAAAAAGAATAGGTAAAGTGATTCTGATAGACGAAATCACCTACATATATCTAGATACTGATATATCAAGCTGATTTTATCCGATGATAGAATGCCAGACTTTTGACTCCTGATATAGAGTTTAAATGCATTTAATTTACAATAATTGAGGGAAATTTCATTTTGTCATTGGCTAAGGGATTACTATACTTTGCACAACAAAAACGTTTGGTTTTGTTAAAAATGACATGTTTACATGACTAATTTATTGTGCTATTTTGCATTGCTAATTTTGGAGAGTTCGTATCTGTTAGGTCTAAATATTTAGAGTATCATAAGGAGTTTGTAGTTGTGTTGTTGTTTTTTATGCAATATGCGTGTTATTATTTTTTTCAAGGCTTTTTAGCTAATCTGCAATAATCACTATAGTTGAGAATGGTAGTAAACAAACGCAACAGCTGAATATTTACAAAGTCAATGATTTGTAAGTGAAATAGTAATTTTAAGTAGATTATGTTTTATTTATTGGGGAAAAATGTGCTAGAAGTCTCCAGGTTTTTAAGTACCTATAAATTTGTAAATGTATCTATAGCACTGAACTATTGTATGGACTGATGATGTTAGTTAGTTTTTCAGCGATAGTAAGTGCATTCTGATAATTGGCACAGTCTGTAATGTTTTGTGATATTTACAATGCACCACGATCTTAACAATGCAAATTTTTTCTGTACATAAATTCACTGCCCTTAGACTGTAAGACCTGAATAAATCTAAAGCTGTTAGCTGTGTTGATTATATTATCATAAATCTCTCTTTTTCGTTAGATTGTTAGCTGTAGACAGTGTGTAAATCAGGCATTGGCGGTAATTAATAAATGTAATGGTAATTAATTGTAATGCATTACAATTTTTCAGTGAAATGAATGTTAGATGTGTAATTTTTGAAGCAAGTTTTCAATTACCATTTAATGGTTAATTAATTAAGTTACATTACAAAAATGCATGTAATGCTCAATTACTTTTTAATTACATGTGATGTTTTTGTCAGATTACATTTTCCTTATTTCTGTTCTTACTTAAGTTTTTGTCTTTACATTTTAGCTTTAATGTTCTTATGATTAGCTACTGTCTATCATATAGTTTGATAACAGTTCTTTATTTAGCATCATAATCAATAGTGAGAACAATGTCCTTTCCCACCTATGCCATTGCATTGTATTAAATTAGGTACAAAAAAAAGTTGATTTGAAGACCAGAGGGTACTAGACTAGGCCCTACTTTAACTTATAGATTATCACTACCTTGGGGGCAAACAGCATAAGTGAGAACAATTTGTTCGTTTACCTTCAATATTTCTGGCAGGCTGTAGCTTAGGTATAATGTTAGAATCACACCTAATGTGACATTCAAAGTCACACTATAAAATAATATGGCTTAATAAAAGGTTTAGTTTCCAGCACCAACTTTTGAACAAAAATGGCATTTATTTATATAGAACCAAAATATGGGGTAAATGCATCAGATTGACCGTCACATCAATAGAATTTCAAAGGTGGCAATGTTATAATATCTCGGTGTCTAACACGAATTATTACCTAATATTTGTTTATATCTGTTCACTTCTAACAAAGATCTTAATTAGTATCCGTACCTTCGTAAATTTCTGGTCACACCAATTTTTAAAGTCTTAGTTTTAAAGATAAATAACAATGTAACCTCAAAAATTAAATGTACTTTAACATGAATTGTATATATATTGACAGGCTGATAATTTTAATAAATACTAATAAGACTATTCTTACAATGTTAATATTTTGGACTATTCTAAAGTTACCTAATTACATGAGATGCAATATCTTAAAATTAGTAAAATAGTACGTCATGAATATGTCATTGTATACAAACATCGTTATTTTTACAATAGTGCCCACAGTCCCTTAGCAGCTAAAGTTATTTTTTAAGTTTTTTTTCATTCAGTTAAAAACGTGCAAATATAATGTGTAATGTTAATTAATTACCATTGATGAAAGTAATGGTAATTTAAATTAATTACAATGCAAAAATACATGTAGAATTGTAGTAATGTCATTTTAAAATTGTAATGTGTAACATTTAATTAATTTACATTGCTATGTCTAATTGAACCCATCCCTGGACTGGTAAATAAACATAACCCATCAGACAATACTCTCCTTGAAAATCACACTCATTCTGATAGTAAGCCATTTGCAATAACGGTAACGATTACAAATTTATGTATCAGCTTCTTTGCTATGGTTCATATATCTCCAATAAGTCTTAGTCATCAATATTTGTGGACATAGTGAGCAAATGTTACCTTTAAGTCGAAAATTTATCAATGCTCAAATTAAAAATGAGTTTCCTTCATAATCTCTGTACAGTAGTTTTAAGTGCTAATTAATTGTTATATATTTTCTTCATAGCATTGCAATTTACCCTGTGTACATAACTTTACTACTTTATTCCAGTCTGGTAGCAGCATGAATCCAGCATCTGTGCACTTTTCCTCATGTTAATAATCTGCATGGATGACCAATGCTTTGAACATGCTACAACCTTTTTAATTATACTGGATCTGAGCGGCTACGTACAGCACTAGTTTGCCTGACAGATTCCCAGCATGAATCACAGCGATCAATTGCATATTCAAATACCTGTTGCAATTTGCTGTCAACTAGAGTCTGCCAACCATGCTGTACAAAAGCCACACATCCAAGCATCGGTTGGGCAGCTATGATCGACGCATGGATCATTTTTAAGCACATAACATTATCCATGCTGCAATTCATTGCTGGGATGATGCTGTACTGAAGCACAGATTGCAGCATGATCCAAAGCAATGTGTATTGGTAACTCGTTTGTCTGTGTTTGAGATTTCCACGGCCTCCATCGACAACAACGGTCATTTAAGGGCCAAACTTACAAGTCATGCATTCATTTATCAGGATAAAAGATCAGGGTTAAAGAACAAAGGCAGGTAAGGACATAAAACACAGATTGGTAATACGTTTTATTTGCATAAAAAAAAGTGTTTGCATGGGATAAAATTGTTTTGGCTAAAACACATGAGAAAAACTCATGCACAAAGTTGACTGAAACGATTGATAATTGGAGATGATTACGATGAAATGATATGCAGTCGAAACACTGTTCATCTATTATTGTATTACACAGATCACCGATTTCAAATGGAGATAAATAAAAAATACGAAGTTGAGTGATCACAACTGCAATGAAACAAACGTGTACATGTCGGAGACTTCCCGTAGTACTTAACTTGAATGTTGCTTAAACACCAATACAGAGGACTAAAATAAGTTTCCACTGTTAGAGGAGAATCACTCTGCATGCATGAGGGCGGATCCCTCCCCCTCTCATAGTTAGGAATGTCGTTAAAATATTTTTGTGTCCAGTTCGGATTCCGCGAGAGAACCACTTCCTATGCGGTCATTCTGACTATTGACAGTTAAGGATTACGTTGATAGGTTGAATTTTTAACAGTTTATATTGTTTGTTTCGTAGAGACCATCTTTGTTGCAAATAGGTCGTTTCGAAGGCCGACTGAGAATTGGAACGTTTTTATTTCGGTGTATGGTAGTTTCAAAATCTGTTTGTTGCTAGGCGAAGAGCAGTCTTAGCTGCTTTTATCAACCTGTATCATTCCCCTTTATACGCCACATGACATTGGAATCCAGAGCTAAGTAATTTGAGTTTTTTTAGGAAATAAATCGAAAGGTTCGGATTAAAAGATTTTGAATTAAGAGTCTTTTCTAGGGTATTCATGATTTCAAATCTGAAGAACCGATAGAGAGTCTGAACAGATGTATTGCCTTTTCAATGCGGTGTTCTTTTCGATGTGCGTTACAAGAGCCAGACCTCGATAGCACAAGCATCCGCCGAGAAAATGGAGGCAGCATCTAGGAAGTCGGATCGCGGAACAGTGAAATAGATGTACAGCATGCTGCCGCAACTTTATCACCAATCTTTTGAGCCGTCAGTGTAGATCTCGACATGATCAGGAAAGTCCTGATGCACACCCGAACAGGAGGATTTATGTTCATCGGGTAATTGACTTGGACTTTGTCCTCTCTGCAAAGATAAATTGATAATCAGGTGTTTGATATGAGCCATGGTGTTACATCCGATATGGGTTGTATCTCGTCAATGGTGTCGAAATTTATATTTAGTTCCTGCAAAAATCTGATGAAATTCTGATGCCAAATTGATTGGTACGAGCTTTGATTTTGTATGATATATGTCTTGGTGATGTGGATTAAACTACAAGATCGAATGCGCGGGGTTTTTACTACTGAAAAAGCTTGCTTTTTCCATGTATTGCTACGGCCCGGATGACCCACCAAATTTGAAATGCGATTGACCTCTCATTTGCATGCGATTATTTTCTCTTTTCCTCTTTCTAGAACAAATATGCTCTGCCATAGTGCAGTTAAACAACTTCTATGGTATTTCATTAAATAGAATAGTTTCAAACATGTCTACAAAAAAACTATAGCATTGAACGTCTATAATTGAAAAATAGTGAGGATAATTTGCATCAGTGGTTTGTTTGTTTGTTTTTGTTTGTTCGAGTTTTACGGCCCATCGACAACTAAGGTCATTTAGGGCCAAACTACAAGTCATGCATTAATATCAGTATAAAAGTTCATGGGTAAGAAAAAGCAAGTAAGGACTAAAACACAGATTGTAAACGTTTATTTGATAAAAAGAGTTTTGCATGGGATAAAATTGTTTTGGCTAAAAACACATGAGAAAACTCATGCACAATGTTGATGAAACGATGAAATGTTGAGTTGATACGATGTATGATGAGAAAAACGTTCATATTTTGTTTAAAATACCGATTTCTTTGAGATAATTAAAAATACGATTATGTCTCACGGCATGAAAACAAAGTGTACATGTCGGGAGATATCGCTGGACCGTACTTATCTCGTATGAGCTTAAAATTCAATACAGTGCACAAAAATGTGTTTCCAACTGTGAGAGGAGAATCACATGCATGGCTTGTGGGAGGATCCTCCCCTCTCAATCAGATAGAGAATGTGTAAAATATGGTAGTAGGCAGTTCTGGTGCGCGAGAGCAAAACAACTTTCCTCTTGCGAGTCTCGTCCGACTGGGGGGGGTGGGGTACAGTTTATGGATTTAAAAGTGTAGGTTGAATTTTAAACAGTTTATTTGTTTGTATTCGGTAGACACAACTCTTTGTGTGCCACTTACGTGTTTAGATTGGGATTGACCTGAATTGAAGGTTTGATGTCGGTGATTATGGTGAGTTATACAAAATCTGTTTTGTGCTAGGCGAAGAGCCAGTCTTATGCTGCTTTTTATCAGCTGTTGCCATTTCCCCTTTATACCTCACATGACTGGGAATCCAGAGATAAGTAATTTGGAATTTAGAAGATAATCTGAAATGTTTCGGATTAAAAGATAATTTGGCTCTAGAGTATTTCTAGGGCTTCCTTGATTTCAAAGCCTTGAAGGAAACCGTGAAAGAGAGTCTGAACATAGATTTTGATTGCCTTTTCAATGCGGTGTTCTTCGATTGTGGTCCAGCGCCATACCGCTAGCACATGCTTCCCGCAGAGCAAAATGGAGGCAACAACTGGAAGTCGGATAGAGGAGCAGTGATTAGGACGTACAGCATGCTGCCGCGAACATTTTTGATCCGTCTGAACATGGTCAGGGAAAGCCCTAATGCACTCCCGAAAGGAGGATTTTTGTGTTTCTTCGGGTAATGCACTGGACTTTGCCCTCTCATGCAAAGATAAATTGATATCAGGTGTTTGAATGAGCCATGGTGGTACATCCGATATGGTGTACTCGTCAATGGCGTCGAAAATTATACTAGATTCTCTGGCAAAACAATTTGATAAATTTGATGCCAACTGTTGGTAAATGAGCTGTTGATTTTGTCTGAATAATTTCCTCGGTGTATGTTGAATAATTACAAGATACTGAGATGCCCGGCGTTATAGGGATTGGATCTATCCGTTGGGCAGCATAACTGTAAGGATTATTTTCTTTCAGGTCGATGTCTAGACGATGGCTCATTAGCTTCCACATGTGAGACTCTTCACAGGGGTTGTTCGAAATGTCCTCCACGTTGCACAGGTCGCCTATGTCCCTGATTCGGATCAGGGTTCAAGGATCTGTAGATAGGAAGCTGCGAGCCGATCCATAGAAAATATAGCGCGTTGTCACGCTTGTGATCTAAAAAGTGCCCGGTATCTCCGCAGAAGCATTTCACCTTATGACCCCAATCATGCATGGGAGATACACGTAGAATGATATACTACGCCTTTCGAGCACGTTATCCCTCTCAGATGATTTGATATGTGGAACAACGGACCAGTTTCGAAGCAAAATAATTAGTCCAAGTAATTTTGTTTGTTCAACTACTGCGAATTTTAATTCCATTGAGTGTGAGTCAGAGATCATTGTGTGGTTATTCGTTTTAGACAGAAAGTGCATACAGACAGTTTTAGATCTTGAACATCTACAGCCATCTTCTGTCAGCCCAATTTTGTAATTTGCCTAAAACTTGTGTTGTTAGTTGTCTTGAATAGTGTGACAATGTTTTTTGATCTGATAACAGCTCCAAGAAATCATCCACAAAATAGAGACCCTTCCGGTAGATTGGCCAAGGGACATTTAGTTATGCTGTTAAATTTTTAGTACCAAAAAGGTGTGCCGTGGACAGGATACCACCCTGGGGACGCCCATCTCCTGTGTTTCTATGTTTAATGATTAAGTAGAAATCCCCGTGTCGAACATTGCCATGCCTGTCAGATATAAACTATGATATCAACTTTGGCAAATTACAACGTATCGAGATGTCATGGAGATCGTTCATGCTTCTTTATTCGCCACAATGTGAGTTCGAAAGCCATTTCAAGGACAAAGAAATACGGCACAAGATGTTCTTTCTATGTCAAATTGCTTCTCGAATACACATGTTGTCTAGTCTTACTAAGTGACGTACCGTTACCCCTGCGTTTACATAAAGCGGTTAGCAAAGGACTTAAAATTAGTGTTTGATTCCATGAACCAAAATAATCTAGTATTTATCATACGTCTCTAGAATTTTACAAATACAGACTCGTCAATGAAAATAGGACGTTAGTTATGTCATCAGTACATCTTTCCCGCTTCGAAGGGTATAATAGTAGATTCCTTCCAAGACTCGGGAATTTTGCCAGAAGAGTAAACTTGATTAAATATAGTTAAAAGACATTTTAGTGAAGATTCTGGTAATTGTTTTAAAAACATATATGGAATTTCGTCTGGTCCAGCTGCCGAGTCCTTTGATTTCTCAAGGCGAAGCCAAGTACCGCCTCAGAGCGGAATTTCTACCAGATCTATTGATAAATGAATCATTTGAGAGACGAAACTTTGTAGGTTTTGGCACGGATTTTGGTATGGTTTTTGTAGCGATAGAAGTGAGTGCTTCTGTGAAAATTCTAATGGGGTCATCGAGGTTCAAAAATTTATCCTCAATGAGCTCCTCTGCGCACAAATGTTTAAATTGAACCCAGTCCGCCTTATGTAGATTCCAACGAGGAATAGGCTCCTCAAGTTTTGGTGACCCTATGTTTTTAAGTATAATTGGAAAGTGATCGCTCCCACAGAGATCACCGTTGACCATCCAATCATAATCCAGAAGAATTGATGGATGGCACAACGATAGATCAATGTGGGTAAGCGAGCCAGAGGCAGGGTGTAAATATGTTGGGGCATTGGTGTTATAAAGACATAAGCTATTTTTATTAATAAAATCTTCGATACGTCTACCTCTATCGTCAGTGCCAGGGGAGCCCCAGAGGCTATTATGACCGTTAAAGTCACCAATGATAATATATGGCACTGGTAGTTGTGATACGATGTTACTCAGTTCATCACAACTAAATGGAGTATTTGGAGGTAAATATATAGAACAGACTGTTATTTTTCGGTGAAGAGTTGCGCTTATAGCAACAGCTTGCAAGGTGGTATCTAGCTGAATGTGTCTGTGAGGAACGTTTTTATGCACCGCCACCGCCACACCACCTGATGGGCGGCCACCTGTTGTTGGAGTTTTGGTGTATAGTGTAAATTGTCGGAGATTGATGGTGTCTTTCAGCATTATTTCTTGAAGGCAGAATATGGATGGGTTTTTTGTTTGTATAAGATGTTTTAATTCTTCTATGTTCGCTTTAAATCCGCGTATGTTCCATTGTATGATAGTGTTTGTCTCTATATTGATCCTTGAGGATAGTTTGTCGGACCGACAGGACTACTTGAAGCAGGTTGTTTGGTGGCGATAAATGTGTTGTCACCAAACTCGCTGTCGTCCGATAGAACATCATAGATGTTCCGTCCAAGGATAGGGTCATCTGATCCCTTACTGGGTTTGTTGTTTAGTGCAGGGAGCCTCTCCAGCTTTACCTTGGTGGTTTTGGTCTGGCGTTGCTCCTGCGGTGGTGTATTTGCTGGACGCTTTGCTTTATCGGGGAGTTTTTTAACGTCAATAGACGGTGAAGATGTAGCACGTCTATGACGAGCGGCGGTAACTTTTTTTCTGATGTTCGGTGTTTGAATTTGGTGTTGTGTAAGTCCTGGAGACGCCGGTGGGATTGGCGTTTTAGCTCCAGGTGGCCCAGCAGGTGGTTTTTGTTGTGGTTTGTTTTGTGGTTTACATGGACCTGACTTGAACCTGTTCGGGTCCCCCATGATTACTTTGCAGGCCTTAGCATCAGCCATATCTGGGACATCATTGTCCCAGTTAGGTTTGTCAACCAAGGCCTGGACCGACGCATGTTTGACGGTGACACTGTCAAAGGGCGTCTTTGCGCGGGTGATCTGGGCATAGGTTGCCACATTCAGGTCTGAACACTCGACTATCCTCCTAGCTTCAGGGAAGGAGACACCTCGGGTATATTTGACACGTAATATCTCCCTCTCCCGAGTCCAGGCAGGACAGGTGCGAGCAGACGCAGCATGGTCACCCCCGCAATTGACGCAGTGACGGTTGACAATGTCACATTCGTCTTTTTCGTCGTGACCTTCACGGCCACAGTACTGACATACCATTTTCCGTCTACAATTGCTCTCATGATGGCCGTACCTCTGGCAGTTACGGCACCTCAATGGATTGGGGATGTAGACAGTGACATTGTAACGTTGGTAACCAACAGTTACGTTCTGTGGTAATGTTGGTGTAGCGAATGTTAAGATAAAAGTGTGTGTTGGGACCAAGCTCCCACTTTTTTTCGTCATGATGCGTTTAACATGAGAGACCGGAATGTTCTCCTCTTGGAAGT
This sequence comes from Argopecten irradians, assembly GCF_041381155.1. NCBI lineage: Eukaryota > Metazoa > Mollusca > Bivalvia > Pectinida > Pectinidae > Argopecten > Argopecten irradians. The sequence continues at coordinate 16,629 of NW_027188251.1, forward strand.
ATGACAGTATGTCAGCCTCATTGTCATTGCGCAAGGCTGGGCACCTGATTACCCCCTTGCTGCAATTCAATGATGAGTGTGGTTTTACACACACACTGAGGCCGGCAAAACTGTTGGTTCCAAGGAGGTTCTCCGCTTGTTGCTTGCGGAAAACCTCTATTAGGAGATCACCCGATCCCAAAGGCTTGACAGATTTGACATCTCCAGCAATGCCCTTGATGCCCTTTCGCAATATTAAGGGTGATAAACCTGCAGTGGTCTTGCCACTCTGTGTAGAGGACATGACCAGAAACTGTGGGAATGTGTTTGTTGTACCGCTTTTTGTTTGTTGATTTGTGGTTGATTCCTTTTGGGGAGATTTTGGTTGTAGTTCATTTTGTTTGTTTTTGGAAGCCATCTTTTAGAGTTCTTGGAGATCTACGAACCAAGGGCTCGGCGGAAGACCAGCCGATTTGATAAATGAACAGGCCCAATTACCTCTCGTCTAACCGAGGTCCTGAGCCAAAGTAGTGCCCTATCAGCAGTAAAATAAAGGTCGTAAAAAGAGCAAAACCTATTCAAAACTAACAGGAAATTCTTGCCCCCGACTACGAGATTGCAACCCACGGCAAAAAAGGTCGGTAGCGATCGGTGGCCTAATTCCTAGCCAGAATTTGATTCTATTTTATCGTAAACATCCGGTTTTGGATAACACAAATTAAAGGAATTTGTCAGGTATTTTTGGTATGCTTGGTATTCTAAGTTGTTGGTTGGATGTATTCTCAAGTATATATTCTTTTATTAATATTTGACTATTTTTTAATTCCTTCACCGAGCTAAGATATGATACAAATGTTCGTTTGTTTCCTCTACAGGTTTTCATGATTGATTTTCATTTTGGAGAACAGGTAAGTTCGCTATTATGTTCATGGCGATTTACCCGATGGCACCACTGAATTTAACGAAGTCTCATCAAACAGACGCTTGTTAACTACGTACGCATCTAGCGTCTGGGCGATCTATATGCAGAAGCTAACAAACAACACGATAAATTCTGAGTTTTACGCTGGTTCCTTATCATTTCGCTCAAATTGTCAACTAACAATGATCGGTAACGAGGGGATATTTAATACACGGATAACAGATACTATAGGAATATCGTGACACTCAGCAATAGTGTAAACGGCCGAATGTAAACAAAGACGTCATCACGCAAAGCGGACCTGTGATGTAAACTTGCAAGTCAAGAGATGTTTTTCCATTTAATTATCGAGCGTAATAAATGCATTCTCATATCTGAAAAACACCGAAGAATATTTGAACACTGCATGTTTGCAAGCCACCTTGCTAGTAAAACTACGGAATTCTTTTCGTATTTGGAGACAGAAGCAGTGAAAATCGTAAGTTTCATTTCGTTTTGCTTCTTTGCCTATCATGCCTATGGGTCGGTATATTATTATATGAACTATTTGGCAGACATCGGCACATGAAGTGAACTTACAACATCATGAGTATGTGTGAATTCCTGCCTGCTAACATCCATATTATTTTATTACATCGCAACAAAATTGATTATTGTTTTTCTGGAATTTTTGTCACTTCTCATTGGTCAAAAACACGCCACGTGATCACCGATAAAAAACTATATTGCACGATTTTTCCGGAAGTAGTTTATAGAAAAAGTATATTGCACGGTTATTTTTAGATAACGTTTATCGTCGACGTTACCAAAACGCTTAGTGTTCCTGGCGCTTTGAAACAAACGCTTTGATGACCTTAGTTTGAAGCGTAACCACAAAATGTGACAGACGACGTTGATTGTTTAGGTTTCTAACAAAGATGATGACGACTTCCAGCTGATGACTACAGTTTAAACTTTTAAAGTTTCAATATAAACACGGTATAGGAGAGTAGGAAACAATCGAATAACATACATTAAGCGTCTGGAGCCATTGAATAGTGAATACGTTTGATATTTATTTTTAAAATTACACCTAGGCTACTTACAACATTAGGCCTAGGCTAATCCTACTGTATGTATACGACTTTCATTTTACGGAATGGAGTACTAAGCATAAGATAATGTATCTTAATGTCAATCTGAATCTGTTTTAATATATGTTTGATCGTCGAAGTGTATTATTTCAACGGAGAACAAACTATACATTTAATTGACTGTCCTTAAGACATGGAGCTACATGTATAATGGAGTACATGTACATGTATGCAATTTACAAACACGCATGCACCGGGTTCATGTAATAAAAGCTTGAAGTGCATCAATTGATACTGTTTTTAATATGTTTTTTTTGAATATATACTTGTTACAAAGTCATAGGATTGTAACTGTCATCACGAAGCAGAATTTAAAATGCGATGCTCATTTAGTTTCACACTCATTTCAAAATGTAACAATTTCAGAAAAAAATAATAAAAACAATTATAGCATTTTGATTTCGGTCAATACATGGTTATATCGACCACAGAAAAAATTATCGACCTCGGACTACGTCCCTCGGTCAATATTTTTTCTTTGAGTCGTATAATCACATGTATCGGCCACACCCCCCACACCGACCTCAACACAAAATGTCTATTTTTGTATAATATCACATTTACAATTTGAAGTTTGTTTGTTGTTATATTTAGTCAGTTGACAAGATTATTTCTTTGGATTATTGATTTGTCATAATGCGAAGACAATATCAAATTTTAATATTAATTGGCATAGAGTCCAATTTACCAGATTTGTCAAAAGAATCTATAAAACATCACAAAGCATGTGTTTATATTTTGTATGGCAAAACAATGCTCTGATATAGTATCCAAACACATATACGTATCAAGTATATGTGTTGATAATACACATGTTGAATTACAGAATTTCTTTAGATAAATAGAAGAATTGTAATGCCTAGATTTTTTTAAGTACAATTAATATCTGGATTTCGACGAATCTGGCGGTATGAACTTAAAACATCGATTAAACAGTCACTACATACATAACTTCATGGATTCAGAGAATTTATAATAACACTTACCAAAATAAACAATAACCTGTGCACTGTAATATATCATACATGATAAATTTACACTTGCTCAATATTACAGTATTTGATTTAAAGTGAGTTTTGCTAACAGTAAAAAAACATTGTATTTTTATCAAAGTGTATCAGATATAGGAGACAAATTAATTATGATGCTAATATATTAAAGATGCTTCACCGCTGACAAATGGTATTTTTCACTATCAAAAACGGCAGCAGACAATTTAGTATTTTTCTTCAGCTACAAAAGTTACTTACTTTACACCATTACCGCCGTTGAAAAGTTTGAGCTCCAATTTCACTTCAAGTTAAAAATATAAATAAAATAATTAATTGCATCCCGAAAAAATTCTGTAGCACTATATCCTATATGGAATGAAGTACTGATTGCGCTTGACCCAAAGGCAACATTAATTATTTTAGCTCTGCTTCAGTAAAGATCATGGATGTGCTATGTTTGTATAATGGGAAGAAACAACAACAACTCCATATTCTAGAAGTGAATGATGTCATTTATTATTATAATAAATGACGGAAATACAATCAATAATCTTTACTTATTATAAAGACTTGTTTGTTATATATAAAATGGAGTAAAGAAAATCCCTTATACAAAGATGGGGATCAATTAACGCCTTACTCCAATACTAATAACAAAATTAAAAACATAAAAATGAATCAAAAATACATAAATACATGAATCAAAAATACATGTAAACAAAAAATGAACTGATCTAGAGGTGGAAGGGGAGGTGGTGGTTTTTGATGTAGAATTTCTCAAAAGTCGCTGTGAAAATTTTCGTGTTGTGAATTTCTTTGTTCCATAAACAACTAAATGCGCATGCGCTTACTCACATAATATCCGGACAATTTTTTTAAATAAGAGTTACTCCCCTTGTCACGTACATTTACTGATAATTATTGAATATAAGTTACTTACTCAACAGACGCTAAAACCATTTATGTACATAACATAAATAAGACTTTAGCTCTGCTTCAGTAAAGATCATGGATGTGCTATGTTTGTATTATGGGAAGAAACAACAACAACTCCATATTCTAGAAGTGAATGATGTCATTTATTATTATAATAAAGTGTACGGAAATATACAATCAATTAATCTTTACTTATTATAAAGAACTTGTTTGTTATATATAAAATGGAGTAAAGAAAATCCCTTATACAAAGATGGGGATCAATTAACGGCAAGAAAATATAGACGGACAGAAAAGGAACAACATAGATACACAAATACTGTTTGTGTTTATATGCCCCCATCTCCTTTGTCTAGCTTTAACTGGGTGGGGCACTCGTCTGTATTTTGGTGAACTCTTATCGCCAACACTACTTGGATTTGTTTGTTGTTATGGAGAGGACTTAGTCGAAGGACTGGTCTTGTGGGATCAATTCGTGTGTGGTGCCATTATGTGTTGGGGCTGTTGTGTTGATGATGAGGTGCACTTGGTTCGATCATTGGGGTACCCCATACAATACTGCTCAGGATGTGGGGGGTAAGTACGACAATGTCCCTGCGTTTTACCACATTCCCGAGATATGTTTATTGTAGCATGTGGCAGTACACTCGCTTACGTGTTTGGCCGTCCCTTTGAAAGGCCTTATTTCCCTTTGTTTGACCCCGGACTCGAAATTGTGACTGCCCTGGTGTTAGATTTAAGTTCTATAGACACGAAGGCCCTCGTGGGAAAGAGCCTCATGGGATGATGGGCCACATTTGAGTTGAATCCCATGGGCATGTAATGAGGGTCTCTTTCTTCTCCATAAACGGAAAGGACCGATCATATGAAACTATAAGCCGTCTCATGATCCTCCAGACTCCTTCAGGCAATTGTCCTGGTATTCGACGGGCATGTCTCCCCAAACAAATCTGGTGACATCTGTCCATGATTGGACGGCTTTGAATAAATTGCGCACTATATCACATGGAACACATGCTAACCGATGCTTTAAGAGTTTGGACCTTTTTTAGAGCCGCTGGTTGCATCTACAAGGAGAGGGACCAATCTCTTGATTTATGTGGTGTAGACGCACTCCTTGTTATCTTTCCCCGGGTTTCAACAGCACATACACATGTCCACAAATTTCCTTCGAGTACGATTTTTGTTGTGAAATTAAGTGAGACAATATCCACAGATCAATCGGCGATATGAAAAGTTTCCGTTTCGTGGAAACATCTCCCACCACAACACACATGACGAGGGCCTTTCTGTCAGAGTGTCGATAAGCAGACCAGCTGAACCTGCAGTAGCCAGGGGGTGGCCCTTGGGGGGATTAATTATGGCGGTCCTGAGTTTACCAGGATCCACCTCTTGATCATCTGGGGTAGGGGACTCTTGGCAACATCTATCCCACTGTAGTTTGCATCTAGCACAGTCTGTGTGATTGCTGGAATTGCCGCCGTCACACAGGAGTTGACCATAGCCTGCATGTCTGGCTGTGGCTGGGGAGGAGGTACTTGCAATTGCTGGTGCTGCTTGCCGAGTTTTTTCCACTTGGACCCTCCGTCTCTTTTAAGCTGGCGGTGAAGACATATTTGTCTAATGATGCTGAAAAATTTAATGACATCTTGAAAAAATAACTGTAAAAAAAAAAAAAAAAAAAAAAAAATGCAGTGTACATGTGCCATTAATAAATAAACACAATTAAAATACCTAGAGAAAGTAAATTCAATCAAGATGCACTAATTTCTGCCTTAATTGAACTACGTACACCAAGTAATCTTAATATTAAAAATATAAAGACGTGTAAACACACCATAGAATACCCTCTTTTAGCCAAGGCTATACTGTATAACTTTGGTTTTGTATGAACTTTCACAGGACTATAAAGTTAGAGATAGTGTTTTAAGCCCGTATTAGTCGACTGTAACGCTTAATTTTTTTAAATTATGGAAGGATTTGGCCAATGTTGATATCTTTTAAAATGCACACTTTTAGGAGAGAAAATCATCATCCATACGATGCACCTGACGAAATCAGCCAAAATTCACCAACATATAAATAACTGAAATAATAGAAAAATCTAACTAGATTATCTTGTTGTTGTTTGTAAGCATAGCATTATTATTTAAATTATAAAAGCAAGGTTTGCCTGGTTACACTGGAGGCACAAACTACAGTACCAGTGAGTTATTCAATATGCGTATTGTTATTTACTCGACATAATCTGACCTTGGTAACTGAAAAAACCATAGTATCAGCAATAAATTCGCCATTTGTATGACCACTAATTAATAGATAGCTAGCAAGCTGACTGCAAAATTTTGCTGGTGACAAAAAGGGGGATTTTTTTTTTTTTTTTTTTTAGTTATGACTGGCATGTCTAAAAGGTTCACTGCCATCGCCCCTATTAAAATTGTGCACCATTAGCCTTGGCTGCAAAATACATGTACCTGTACTACATAAGCAGTGCCAGTGGTATATATATACAAAGAGTAAATTAATGCTAATACCATTAGAAGTAGGTAAAAAATATAATGGTGATAATATCGGCATAAAAGCCACAAGCTAACAAAAAAAATCACTTGCTTGTTACAGTGGATTGTTTATTTTAATATCTGAACAGGAATCTAATTATATTTATATATAAAATAGAATTTTTATATACAGCTCTATCATGTCGAGATACATTAATGAATTGTATACTGGACTATATGTTGCCTAGTTTACAAGGTATAAAAATATAGTACAATCTCAATGAACTAAAACAAGATCACTTGTGCTTCAAAATAGCAGCACGAATGTTTTTGAAGTATTTCCATTGTCCATTCTCCGAAAAATGCACCCCATCAGCACACAAAGTGTCAAAACCTTCCTTCATTCCCCGAAGGTTCCAATAATCTATCATATCCATGGATTTCGACTGGTCTTTCAAAAATATGTTGGCACAGCGCACCTTGGGTCACATACTCAGGAACAGGTATTGTTCTAGTATTGTCGCGCGGCAAAAGCTGAAGTACAGTTATGTGTGCAATGTTAAAGGTATTTCGACACATTGTTAAAAATGTCAATAGTTTAAAGAAATGGTTTCCTCCACCGCTGTTGTCGAGTCCAAATCATTTCCCCCTATATGCACTATCAGGTGTCTGGGTCGAAGTGTCTCTACTTCGTGCCAAAAGCGAAAAAGGTGTTGTTGTTGGTCAACTCGTCCCCGCTTATGCCTAAAAAATGTACAGGGGGACACTGGTCTATATTGAAATCACGTACTCCTTGCTGACACACAAACTGTTTCAAAACGTCTAACATGGGAACTGCCGACCATAAGAACCGTCATAATGACCGAATACCACGGATATTATCGGGTCCAGTATATATACGTACTGCTGACACTGTCTGGCACTTGACCCTCCGTTAGAACAAACAAACAGCAACTAGTTGATCGCGTACAAACGCTAGAATGTAGATACAGTGATTGATAAGTCTATAATAGTCCACTTCACACTACCAATACGAGTTTACATCACAGCGAAATGGTCCAATATAGCTACACACACATTGTCTAGTTCGCTATCATTATGTAATAGGCCCACTGCAGTAATTTCCTCACGAGGATTTTAAGATTCAAAAAGCCGTATTTTAGTCTATTCAGCTATCGACGATGTCACAATAACATGGGACTTACATTATGTTGATGATCTACACGCTTGGTCCGCTATAAATTCGCTTTTTTGATGTAGAATTTCTCAAAAGTCGCTGTGAAAATTTTCGTGTTGTGAATTTCTTTGTTCCATAAACAACTGAATGCGCATGCGCTTACTCACATAATATCCGGACAATTTTTTAAATAAGAGTTACTCCCCTTGTCACGTACATTTACTGATAATTATTGAATATAAGTTACTTACTCAACAGACGCTAAAACCATTTATGTACATAACATAAATAAGACTTTTATATTATTTTTTTGTGGTAATTAGGCTTATGCATACACGATTAAACACTTATTTATGTCGTTCAAATGATGATTATCAATTTATACTCCTGTCAGGCGGTGGAGCATCTTTAACACAAAAGTCCTTGTGTAGCATGAGTCCCCAATTTCTTCCTTTTGTCATTGTTAGATGATTTCTGTAACTTTTGTTTTATAACAAAATTAAGAATATTGATATATATTGTTAAAATTTATAATTACAGGACTCATTGGCTAGTCATCTGAAGCAGATTCATATTTGTTGAAGGACTGGATATTATCAGCGATAAACTTTGGAAGCAGTGAAATGATTACTAAGGATGACTAACATGTACCAGGCATATATTAAACGAGCTGCGACAGCATAACATGTAGCTCTGGGACAACAAGCATATGGATTGGCGCTTCTCATTCGCATTGTTTCGTAATAGCCAATTAAAAAACACTAAAAATACGAAAAAAGTTAAATCCAGTATATTTGCAACTTTTGCAATGAGTTGTCACCATTTGACATAACTGTCCGATTGTTATCAATATGTGGAGAGATAAGAAGTTGTTTAAACATTTTAACTTCACAGACTGACGAATCACATGTTAGTCTTTCTGGTTTGTTTGTAAAATCATACAAACAACAAAAAGAGTATTTCTTGGCTTGAATGAAACACTATAGAATGTTCTGACAGACGGGTCATTATCAGAACTACAATTCTTGTCCCATTGATGCTGTAATGTTTGCAAACATCAAAGTGATGACAATTAGCGAGTGTCGAGTAACTTTGCAATTTTAGATATTTTATAGAAATAACCTTCATGTTATAATATAAAACTGATAATTTATTTTACCCGCATCATCACGCCTGAATTATCATTACTACAATGTATATTTCAATGATTCACATCTGTGACACGGCCATTTAAGTACATTGTATATGGAATGACATTCATTTATTTGCTACAACAGAAACATATTAAACAGTTTTACTTGTTGACTTTGTGCAGTGTGTTCACCAAAATGACACAAATTTTAACGCTTTTTGTGACATAGCCCATTGGTTGTTCCCATTAGTTGATGCCTCTATCAAATGTTTTTACAACTGTTTCTGATCTTGTTACCAATACATGTATAAAAAGTTGTAAGTAATGTGACATTAACAACAAGTTGCCAATAATGTGTGATTACATGTACGTTAATTTCATATTCTTAACATAATTAAATGGGAAAAAAACCTTTAGAACATAACAAAAAAAGTATTTATTTTAGTACATAAACATAAAAACCGATCATTGATTTACAAGGTCAAGGGGAGTAACTTGTACATGACAATTTCAAAATTGACTAGGGTACACGAAATTTTTGAGAATGGTTGTTTTAATATGCTGTTAAGAATTCTCACTGTCCATTTTATGCATTATATAGAGACAGTATCATACTGAATCTAACTTTAAGAATATGACTTTTCTTCAATATGGCAGCAAAGTATCAAGAACTGCTCTTTACTTACTAATATGCCTGAATACATTGTGTGTATCACAGAAGAGAACTAGAAAAAAATAATGTATTGTGATGTTATTTCATGTTTGTATTAAAGTATTTTTGAATAAACATAATTCAAAACAATTCAGTTTTGATTTTGATGCAGTAATCAATTCTTTAAATGAACATTTGACCCTTAGTTTTTGTCATTTCATTTCTTCTCTTGAAAATTATTTAATTAATTGCCTTTTGCCCTTTCCTCCTGTAATAGATCTGTACCACATAGTTCATCGGAAAAAAATACTTGAATATTATATGCATTGCACATAGTTCCTTATAAATGAGGTCTGTAAACAACATTTGCAGCATAAGCTATGAACTTTGTAAAAATGCCATCAAGGGATATCCATGTGTCAGATTATACTTTCTTCTTAATGGAGTCTTAATGTTTCCCTTGTTGTCATTTTACTGCAGATTGTTATTAGCTGTAGGTCTCCATGGCCTTGTCCTCAAGATCAATTATCAAATAATCATAACTACAAATTTTTTTCTTTATTTTGTTATTCAGACAATTATATTCAAACATTAGAGAAAAGGTCACATGACACTGACTGTAAATATTTGTTGAAACTGTTGAATTCAAGATAGGTTCAAAGTTTAAATCTAAAAGAAATTTTCTAGCATTTTCTTAAAATCTTCTCATAATTTTTAGATTCATCTTTTGATATGAGGAGGAATGGTTGTCTGCAATCTCAACAATTTATCCAAAATTAATTAAATGAATATTTGGAAGATAAATAACCCAACTTGATAATGACATGGGACTTGCAAGAAAATACACACCCTAAAATGTTACTAATGACATATTTGCCTTCTTTGAACTAAAATTTTGTTACATCAATGCTTTTTCAGTTCAGTACTTACAGTACTTTGATTGGGATTGGATTTCAATTGAGCAGCATACTGTAAGGATAATTTCTTTCGTCGATCGTCTAGAGATGGCTCATTAGCTTCCATTGTATTGGTACTCACATTGCCTGTACTACAATCATGCTGGGATAGTGCTGTTCTGCAGCATGATCCCAGCATGATCTTCTGTATACACATTTCCCATGCTGCAATCATGCTGCGACTATGCTTTTCTGCAGCACAGTAAAAGCATGGTCCCAGTATGGTTACCACTACAGGCTTTCATTGCAATGTGTGCTGCAACCATACTGCATTGCAGCACATTCACAGCAGAGATGCAGTATGATCCCAACATCATTTGCATAATTGAAACATGCTGCATCTAGTAAAGATATATAGACAGAAATTTTGGTCACTGTGCTGCATCCATGCTACAATTCTATGCTGCAAACATGCTGGAAATATACTGCATTCATGCTGGAAATCCATAAGGGTACACACACAGTGAGGCCGGCAAAACTGGTGGTTCCAATGAGGTTCTCCGCTTGTTGCTTGCGGAAAACCTCTATTAGGAGATCACCCGATCCCAAAGGCTTAACAGATTTGACATCGTCGGCAATGCCTTTGATGCCCTTTCGCAATATTAAGGGTGATAAACCTGCAGTGGTCTTGCCGCTCTGTGTAGAGGACATGACCAGAAACTGTGGGAATGTGTTTGTTGTACCGCTTTTTGTTTGTTGATTTGTGGTTGATTCCTTTTGGGGAGATTTTGGATGTAGATCATTTTGTTTGTTTTGGGAAGCCATCTTTAAGAGTTTATACTATTCGCTAGCTGTGCCCCCACCCACCTCGGAGCCCAACAGGGGGACACTCATGATGACATGGATATCCAGTGTCAAAGTGCCAGGGTTACAGATAGTATACTCGGGAGGATATTTCGAACGAACATAATTCAAATCAAGCTTGCGACAGCACGCTCGCAAGATTGTACACCCACAAGCTCGATCAGAATCAAGACAATCCAAATTAAACTCACGATTGACCCTAAGCCACCGCCTTCTTGGAAATCTACGAACCAAGGGCTCGGCATGACCAGCCGATTGATAATACAGGGCCCATATTACCTCTCGTCTAACCGGAGTCTGAAGCCAAAGTAGTGTGTAGCAGTAAAAAAAGGAAGAAAAAAGAGCAAAACCTATTCAACCACCAGGACCTTCTTCCCCCGGATACGAGATGCAACCCACGGCAAACAGGTTGGCTCAAATTGGAGCTACTGTGAAAGCCTTCAGCTACACTGATATCACGCGGACGGACACCACACCACACCCCCAAAAGTGGTGTGCATCCGCAAGAGACCAGTGTACCCAGTCTCGGGACATGGACCCAGCTTTCATGGTTTTACGGCCCATCGACAACTAAGGTCATTTAGGGCAGAGTATCGGAACATACATATTTCAATCAGAATGTTTTATTTCAAATCCTAACATTTGGGTTTTCTTTGCTTGAAATAGGAATATCTAGAGAAAGCCACTGCAAATTTAGAGCTCTTAGACCTGGATTTGGAAAAAAAACATCTGAAGAAGTTCAGCCCATGCCTGCATGCAGTACACCAGAAAAAAATGCATTGGCAACTGAAATTCAAGGAATAACACCCAAAAGGACCTATTTAAGTGAAATGACTCCAACACGAAGGAGAAGCCCTAGGTCACCTCGACTATTATCACCATGCCAAAGGTAAAGCATTGTTCTGTTTTTATTCAAACTCCGATTTCCTATATTACCTGAAAGTTTTTAACATGGCGTTGATCTGTGGCCACTTTTAAAATAAACAAAATTTGTTTACTCCTGAACTAACTTAAGAAGTTTACACCGTATTTATTTAATTAGCACATTTAGAATTTAAAAAAATATGAATAACCTATCAAATGTTAAAGTTCATTTTTTTGAAAACAGATGTTGTACGTGGAAAGTGGTCATTTGCCATGAAGGCGATGATCAATGGGAAATTGGCTGATCTCCGGAAGCTAAGTGCTACAAGGCATTGATTTGTTTGTTTGAGTTTTACGGCCCATCGACAACTAAGGTCATTTAGGGCTAAACTACAAGTCATGCATTAATATCAGGATAAAAGATCAGGGTAAGAAAAGGCAAGTAAGGACTAAAACACATATTGTAAACGTTTATTTGATAAAAAAAGGTTTGCATGGGATAGAATAGTTTTGGCTAAAAACTCATGCACAATGTTGATGAAACGATGAAATGTTGAGTTGATACGATGATATGATGAGAAAACGTTCATATTTTGTTTAAAATACCGATCTCTTTGAGATAATTGAAAATACGATTATGTCTCACGGCATGAAACAAAGTGTACATGTCGGAGACATCATAGTACTTATCTCGTATGTGTTTAAAATCAATACAATGCAATAAAACATGCTCCACTGTGAGAGGAGAATCACATACATGGCATGTAGGAGGATCCTCCCCTCTCAATAGATAGGAGTGTGTAAAATATGTGTGTCCAATTCGGAGCCTAGAGAGAACAACTTCCTCTCTGCGGTCTCTTCGACTGGACAGGTTAGGATTAAGTTTAGGTTGTATTTTAAACAGTTTATTGTTTGTTTTGGTAGACCACCTTTGTTGCCAATGGTGTTTAATGGCTGACTGAATGTAAGGTTTGATGTCGGTGTAAGGTAGTTTCAAATGTGTTTGTGCTAGGCGATATTCCAAGTGAAATATCGCGAGAAGTGGTCATTGACGAGATCTTTCGTTTTGGACGCGCAACAGCCAGGCATGTTTTGGCTGGCGGACTGAGAGAACATTGATACTGTAAGTATTTTGTCGTATTATCGATTTACGTTTAGCGCAATGTATTGTTCTGATGTTTTTTTTCTCGGTCTGTTGTCTGCAGGGTCGTAGTGCATTCGTTTGTTTAAAACTTTTTTACATCGCACTTTTGTTAGACGACCGGCCAACACGTGGTGTTGTACGTTCGGGGCATCCCCCGTACATTTGGTGGCGTATGTTTTACGATGTTTACTAGCTTTTGCTAGTTTTTTGGTTCACATCGTTTTATTGTGAATTAGCCTGTTTTTGATCGGGCATACCCCCTTCGGTATTGTGGCGTACACTCCTAGTCCCTAGGTGTGTTTTCGTTACCCGCCATTTTGGATCGCCCAAGGCGTGGGTGTTAGGTGTGGGGTGAAACGACGGTGGTCGTGGGTTTTTAACCGCATTTGGTCACTCG